>NW_020697273.1:171131-195135 GCF_002925995.2 Terrapene triunguis
TGTGAGCCCAAAGCCCCCCGGGTCCCTGCCTGGACCCAGCACCCGTCCGTGTGAGCCAAAGCCCCTGTGTCTCTGCCTGGAGACAGCAAAACACTTGTGTGAGCTACAAGGTCCCTAGATGTCCCGTCACACCCAGTCCTGCTTCTGTTGCTACCCCCTAGCACCGGTACCGTATTCCCTGATGCCTAGGGCTGCTGCTGGCATGCAGGGCCATCCCCATCCCCTCTGGTGATCTGCAGCCATGCTGGCTCAGAGCGGAGTTTGCCAGAACACCTTCCCTTGTACACCTGCACCACATCCACCAGCTCAGCACCTGGCACACTCTCCTCACCAGCAGGGTGATCACAGGGCACAGGACACTGCCCCGGGGAGCTGGGAGCCTTTACACAGCAGCAGATGGACGTGGGTAGATTTCCCACGGGTTTCCTTCGGCCCCAGCCGTCCCTGTGAGTGAAGGTATTTCAAACACGCTGGGTCTGTGGCAAACACTGAACCCTTTCTTTGCCCATCCCCACGGCTGTCTAGCTGATGGGCCAGCAGCCTTCCTCCCGGCTGGGAAGTGCCATTGTTGCCTAAAGATCTGGGATCAGGTTGAGGCCGGTGACAGTTGCTAAGCGCGGATCCAGCGATCCCTGGGGAAATGCAATTCTGAGCTGTACCCAGGTCTAGGTACAAGGACTCCCAGTGTTGTGTGGCTGAATCGCAGCCCTCGCTGCCTCCCCCTCCCCACCCTCGGCAAACCAAACGTTCTCTAATCTCGGTACCTTGATCTGCCCAGCAAACTCAGCTCCCCAGGCAGCGCTCTGCCACAGCCGGCGGGGGCTAGAGAAATGATTTTATAGCTTCTAAGAATAGCTTTATGGTCTGGGCTTTGAACTGAGGGAAAGCGGCAGCCGAGCGCGCGCTCATTGTCCTTGCTGGAGAATGCCCGGTTGCTGCAGGATCAGCTCCCACGAGTAGGTTTTCCCAGCCCTCTTTCCCTCTCCAGATTGCACCAGCTCTGCCTTCCTGCAGTTTTGGCTGGGCAGAGGCCACTTCTTTGGGGAGTTGTCTGTCCTGCGATGTTTATGTCTGAGCTCTGCCTCCGCCTAGGAATCACACCAGGGGAAGATTTTTGAATGAAAAGTCTCTTTTAATGTTGTTTTCTGGGCTTCTGGCGGCAATTCTCCCTGTGCAAACAAGGCGATTTCTGTGCAGGAGGAGACGGAAATTTTATTTATACCTTGGGAAGTGCTTCTGCAGAGAGCCACAGGAAGGGAAGAAAGGTGAGGTGTCTGCGAGCTGCGTTTGCATCAAAAGGTAAGAAGCTGCAGTGCTGCGATTTTACAACAAATTGGCCATGTTTGTCTGCACCTGTTTAAACGTTACCTGGGAAGGAGCATAAAGGTTAATAGATTGTGTGTGTGTGTGTGTGCATGCGTGTGCGCGCGCACATGCGCGCCCCAGGTCTCCTGCACCTCACTGCGCCCAGGCATCACACCAGAGGATGCTGCGGTTGTCCTGCTTTCCAAACGCAGAGGCAGTGAGAACTCCCTGCCCTTCTCCCCTGACCCCGGCAGCTTTAAGCAGACACACAATGGAGCAGGGGCTTTCAAACCTCGGCTTTCTTCTAAACACTCCCTGTTGCCGCTAGACACCAAACCTGGCTGCAGGGGGATGAGAGGGGCATGGCAAAGGGGTCTTGGCTGATTTCTGTCCCATGCAGCCGGCAGACGGGCAGCTCAGCAGACTGCTCGACCCCCTGCTGATACCACGCCCAGAGCAACTGGATTGTAACAGGTGCATCCCGCCAGCACTAGGCGCAGGCTGCCAGGGGCTCCAAGGAATTGCCCAAGGGGCGCATTTCTTCAGGCAGCTCTCAGGGCTTTGCTCTCACTGGGTCTTTTGTCAGCGCCCCCTGCTCTGCCCGTGATCGGCGCGTGCGAGGGCAAGCCTGCTGCAGGAGATGGGGGGACGGACCGGCAGCGCAGAATTCCCCGCTGCTAGCATCCACCTGCATGGGAAGAGTTCGCGGTCCCCTCCAGGGCTTTGCTGCCTGAGTACAGTGTCTGAAGGTCAGACCCAGCAGCTTCCGCAGGCGGAAGCTGGGCCACAGAAGAAGCTCCCCGCCTCCTTGGAGGAGCTGGGCCCCGAGGCCAGGACGCTCATCACTACAATTAATACTCGGCCTTGCTCTAGTGCTTCCCCCTCAAGGCGCTTCCCAAAGAGCGACGAATTCGGCTCCCAACACCCCGGCACCTGGGCTCCGAAGGGCCCGGGACTCGCCAAGACCTGGACAGCCAGTGGCAGAACTGGGAGATGGAGCCTTTTCTCACTCCCTGTGGTAGCTGATTGCCACTCCCCGCCTGGGTCTCTGAGGCACAGGCCTGGGCGCCCAGCTCTGCCAGGGGCTGGAACTCTGGCTTTGTGCAAGTGGCAAGGTGGGGGGAAGCCTGCGAAAAATAGCAGCTGCTGGTAATTGGGAGTGATTTTTTAACCCTTTGTACCTCAGAATGAGGAGGGGCTTCACTGTTCACTGTCCCAGCAGTGTTCAGGCAGGTCAGGCGGTCTCGCTGGGGCCTGCAGGCACACACAGCACAAGCCCAGCCACCAGAGTGCTGCCTGGTGCCAGCAGCAGAGGGAAGTGCCTAGACAGTCACCCGCTGGGCTGGTCTATTGGGAACGGGAGTCAAGCTCTGACATCCGCCCTAGCCCAGGTCTGTGACTGACCCAGGCCCCTTGGCTGTGGGGCCACAGTGGTTACCTAGGAAACACGATCTCTCTCTCCTGGAGGCTGCTGCCCCAGGGAGAGCTGAGCTCTCAGCCCAGAACAAAACCCCAACGTGCCCATTCCCTCGCTGCTGCCCCTGGAGCTGGAATCCGCTGTCGCTGGGGAAATCTCACCTCTTCTTCAATGATCCCAACAGCAAATCCGTGAGAAGCAGCGGTGGGTGGTGGCAGCGGGAGAGGTTGGTTCTGGTGGCCCTGACTGGCCAGGAGGAGGGGCTAGGTGGAGGTGTGTCCGGAGCTAGAGAACTGGTGTGTGTGCCAGGAGGTTATTCAATCTGGGCACGTCCTTGGCGCCATAGTCATGCGTCAACGTCCTCTGCTGAGGGCACCCCAAAGCCCATTGTCCTGAGTCACAGAACCCTAGAAAGGTCCCTCGGGAGGGCTCAGCTGTCAGCACTGGCAGGACCAAGTGAACCTGGCCCGTCCCGACTTGAGCTTACAGGCCTCCAATGACGGGGATTCCACAACCTCCATTGGAAGCTTGTTCCAGAGCTTAACTGCCCTTATACATAGAAAGGGCTTCCTAGTATCTAACCTCAGTCTCCCTTGCTGCAGATTTAGCCCATCACGTCTTGTTCTACCTTCAGTGAACGTGGAGAACAATTGATCCCTGTCCTCTTTAGAACAGTCCTTCACAGATCTGAAAACTGCTAACAGGTCCCCTTCAGTCGTCTTTTCTCAAGACGGAACGTGCCCAGTTTTCTGAACCTTTCCTCAGAGGTCAGGCTGTCTAAACCTTTTCTTGTCATTTTGGTGGCTCTGGCCGCTCCAATCTGTGCCCATCTTTCCAAAGCGCAGCGCCCACAATTGGACCCAGGACTCCAGCTGAGGTTGCACCAGTGCCAAGCAGAGCGGGACAATGACTTCCTGGTTCTTACGTCTAACACTCCTGTAATACACACCAGAACAATATTAGTCTTTGTCCCAGTGGCATTACACTGTTGACATACTCTAACCTCCAGACCCTTGTCTGCAGCACTGTTTGTAGTTTGCAATTGATTTTTCTTCCTATGTGCAGCACTTTCCTGTGCCGAATTTCATCTCGATGATTTCAGACCAATTCTCCAATGTAGCAAGAGCCTTTTGAATTCTAATCCCGCCCTCCAAAGTGCTTGCAACCCCTCCCAGCTTGGTGTCATCTGCAGATTTTTTAAGCATACCGTACACTCCATTATCCAAATCATTAATGAAAATGAGTCTGGACAGATGCTTGTGGGACCCCAATAGATATATCCCCCCAGTTTGACAGTGAACCACTGACAGTTACTCTTTGAGTACAGTCTTCCAACCAGTTTTGCACTCAATTTATAGTAATTTCATCTAGACCACATTTCCCTAGTTTGCTTATGATAATGTCATGTGGGACTATGTCAAAAGCCTCGGTAAAATCAAGATCTATCATGTCTGCAGCTTCCCCTCTATCCACTAGGCCAGTAACCCTGTCAAAGAAGGAAATTAGTTGGTTTGGCCTGATTTGTTCTTGACAAATCCATGCTGGCTATTCATTATCACACTACTATCCTCTAGATATTTCCTAGGGCTGTCAAGCAATTAAAAATATTAATTGTGATTAATCACGCGATTAATCACACTGTTAAACAATAATAGAATACCATTTATTTAAATATTTTTGGATGTTTTCTACATTTTCAAACGTATTGATTTCAATCACAACACCGAATAAAAAGTGTACGGTGCTCACTTTCTATTTATTTGTAGTACAAATATTTGCATTGAAAAAACAAAAGAAATAGTATTTTTCAATTCACCTAATACAAGTACTGTAGTGCAATCTGTTTATATGAAAGCTGAACTTACAAATGTAGAATTATGTATGAAAAAACCCTGCATTCAAAAATAAAACAATATAAAACTTTAGAGCCTACAAGTCCACTCAGTCCTACTTCAGCCAATCGCTCAGACAAACAAGGAGATAATGCTGCCCGCTTCTTGTTTACAATGTCACCTGAAAATGAGAACAGGCGTTCGCATGGCACTGTTGTAATCAGTGTCGCAAGGTATTTACATGCCAGATGCGCTAAAGCTTTGTATGTTCATGCTTCAACCACCATTCCAGAGGACATGCATCCATGCTGATGACGGGTCCTGCTCAATAACAATCCAAAGCAGTGCAGACCGATGCATGTTCATTTTCATCATCTGAGTCAGATGCCACCAGCAGAATTTTTTTTTTTTTTTTGGTAGTTCGGGTTCTGTAGTTTCTGCATCAGAGTGTTGCTCTTTTAAGTCTTCTGAGCGCATGCTCCACACCTCGTGCCTCTCCGATTTTTGAAGGCACTTCAGATTCTTAAACCTTGAGTTGAGTGCTGTAGCTATTTTTAGAAATCTCACATTGGTACCTTCTTTGTGTTTTGTCAAATCTGCAGTGACAGTGTTTGTAAATCAAACAACGTGCTGGGTCATCATCCGAGACTGCTATAACATGAAATATATGGCAGAATGCGGGTAAAACAGAGCAGGGGACATACAGTTCTCCCCAAGGAGTTCAGCCACAAATTTAATTAACGCACTATTTTTTTTAACGAACATCTTCAGCATGGATGCACGTCGTCCAGAATGATGGCTGAAGCATGAAGGGGCATACGAATGTTTGGCATATCTGGCACGTAAATACCTTGCAATACTGGCTACAAAAGTGCCATGAGAACGCCTGTTCTCACTTTCAGGTGACATTATAAACAAGCGGACAGCATTATCTGCCATAAATATAAACAAACTTGTTTCTCTTAGCAATTGGCTGAACAAGAGGTAGGACTGAGTGGACTTGTAGCCTCTAAAGTTTTACGTTGTTTTGTTATGGAGTGCAGTTATGTAACCAAAAAAAATCTACATTTGTAAGTTACACTTTCAGGACAAAGAGATCACACTATAGTACTTGTCTGAGGTGAATTGAAAAATACTATTTCTTTTGTCATTTTTACAGTTCAAATATTTGTAATAAAAAATAATATAAAGTGAGCTCTGTACACTTTCTATTCTGTGTTGGAATAGAAATCAGTATATTTGAAAATGTAGAAAAAATCCAAAAATATTTAATACATTTCAATTGGTTTATATTGTTTAACAGTGAGATTAATCGCGATTAATTTTTTTAATCACAGTTAATTTTTTTGAGTTAATCGCATGAGTTAATTGTGATTAATTGACAGCCCTAATATTTACCAATTGTTTGATTCAGCATTTGTTCCAGTATTGTTCCAGGCATTGAAGTTAGGCTGGCTGGTTTATAATTCCCCAGGTCCTCTTTGTTCCCCTTTTGAAAGATAAGTTCTGTGTTTGCCCTTCTCCAGTCCTCTGGGACCTCTCCTGTCCTCCATGAGTTCTCAAAAATCATTGCTAACAGCTCGAAGGTTTCTTCAGCTAGTTCCTTCAATACCCTCGTCAGACTCTGCCGCTTTCAATACATCTAACTTATCTATATATTTCCCTACTTTGGCTTGTGTTCCTTCCCCCTTGTTGTTAATATTAATTGTGTTAAGTATCTGGTCACAATTTCCCTTTTTAGTGAAGACTGAAGCAAAATAGGCAGTAAACACCTCGGGCATCTTGAGGTCGTCCATTATTAGCTCTCCTTGCCTTTTATGCCCCTTGCTAGGGGTAACTCATGTTGTCCCTATATGCTTGTGCTCTTTTTTGTGTGTGCTCCCCTTAGCAATTTGTCCATGTTTCCACTTTCTGCAGGATCCTTTTTGATTTTCAGGTCATTCAAGAGCTCCTGACGCAGCCATACTGGCCTCTGACTAGTCTTCCTGCCTTTCCTTTGCATCGGGATAGTTTGCTGTTGCACCTGTAATACTGTCTCTTCGAGAACTGCCAGCTCTCTGGAATTCCTTTTCATTTTGATTTTCTTCCCGTGGGACCTCACCTACCAGTTCGCTGAGTTTGTTAAAGTGTGTCTTTTTGTAATCCATTGTCCTTATTCTGCTGCTCTCATACCTCCCCTAGACTCGTGAAATCTGTCATTTCATGATCACTTTCACCCAACTTGCCTTCAACCTTCAGATTCGCTACCAATGCCTCCCCGTTGGTCAGGCTCAAGTCTAAAATGGCAGTCGCCCCGCTTACATCCTGCACCTTCCTGAAACCAGACGTTATCCCCGGGACATTCCAAGAACTTATTGGGCAGTTTGTGTTTTGCTGTATTACATTTCCAGCAGATGTCTGAGCAGGGCAAGTGCCCCTAACGACTAGGTCTTGTGTTTGGGATATTTCGGTTTGTTCGAGAAATGCCTCACCCACCTCCTCTTACTAATTGGGTCCCTACTACCATCACCCCTATTTCTTCCCCCGGAGCCTGTCAACTGCTCTGCCTCTCACCTCCTGAACCTCAGAACAGGGGTATATGTTCTTGGCATGTAATGCAACCCCCCCCCTTTTTCCCGGTTTGTCCTCCTGAACAAGCTGCACCTCCTACACCAATGTTCCAGGCAGGAGACTTATCCCCCCGTGATGCCAGGGAAGTCAAAAACCTGCAGAGCCGTTTGCTCCAGGTGCTGCGCTGGCAGCCAGAGCAGGGACTTTCCAGTGTGGAGTTTGACTAATCCTTAGGGGACCTCAGCCAGAGGAAACCACCTGTTGTGCCGGTCCTGCTACGGGCTCATGTCAAGTGAAGTCTGTAAAATGGGAGCAATCAGATGGGTCAATTAAACTGCCACCTCTGGGGATTCCAGTCAGCTGCTTGGTACAAAGTGAGCCCCATCTCTTCCGCCTGCACCTCCAGCTATCGCATGCAGGAGGCTCCAGCTGCCTGGGCGGAGGAGAGGGATCCACTCCCCCTCCACACCGTACCGGGGGCAGTGTGCGGCGCTGGTCAAACCCAGTGACACTCCAGCAGGGAGCAGGAGAGAGGCTCCTACCCCTCCCTAGGGACGACGCCCAGCACCCTCGGCGGAGCACACGGGCCTTTGCAGGCTTCTTTTCTGCCTTGGCGGGAGGTGGCTCTTGTAGTGATTGTATTCTCCCAGCTGGCCAGGTCCCCCACAGCCCTGCTCTGGTTTAGCAGCAGAGGTCACAGGAAGTGTCTTCTCCCAGCATAATCTCTCCTTGAAACACTGGCAGCGTGGTCGTGTAGCCAGGGCCCACACTTGTTAGCTTCCAGCCATGGCCACATCTGCTCCAATCATAGCTCTGACACGCCCTGTTGCACCAACTCCTGCCTAATGCGTTTGTCCTTGAATCCTGCTGCTACTAATACACCAGACTTTGACAGGTGCGAATCATTGATTTCACAGGTCCCCCATGGACACCTCCACTCCCCCCCCCACACACCTCTGGAGGGGCCCCAAAGGGTGCTGGGGTGGTGGTAAATAGGTCTCGTTCCCCTCTCATACCCCAAAAGGCTGAACTGGTTCCGCTGCCGGTTCCTGATACATTCGGCCCGAGCCCAGCTCTGGAGACTTTCAGCCCAAAGGGTCAGAGGCGCTGCCCCCTTTCATGGAAAGGCGACGCTAATCCAAGAGCTGGAAGCTGTGCAGGGCCCGGTGCTCGCTTATCTCGGTAACTTCCCCTCACACACCTGGCTCGGGCTCCGGGGCGGTTCACTTTGGGCCTCCTGGAGCTGAGCGGCTGCGTGCCAAGAACCTGGCACCCAGCACTTCACTCCCGTGGGAAGCGAAAGTCCCTTTCGAGTCCGGGTGCTGTGCTCAGAAGATGAACAGCTCAGGCGCCCCGGCTGCCTCCGCCACCCTGCTCGGGCCCAGGAGGTACCGTGCCCTTCATGGGACCTGCCCCAAGCCAGCAGCGACCTGTAACCTTCGGGGTTGCGCGGGAGCAGAGCATTTGGCTACAAGAAACAGAACTGCAGGCAGCCCGAGGCTAGGCTCCAGGTGTCACTCCGGCGTGGAGGGAACCATGTTCCCTCCACTCCCATTGTCCGCCTCCCTTCCCCCTGCCTGCAGCACCTTCAGCCCCCTCCCCAGCCCCTCGGGTCCTGCTCTGGCTTTAGACCTGAACGGCACCAGCTCCGAGGGGCCTCTCTGGTACCCACCCGGCTGTCCAGGAAACCCCATCTTCAGCCGTCATCTCTGCGAGCCCTTCCCTGGCCCTGACGGAGGGGAGCCTCTGGCCAGGGGGGACTGAGGCAGAGACAATCAGTGACTTGCTGGGTCCCGCAGCCGCCTGGCCGGGGCAGGGGCAGAACCCGGCTCGGTGCCCGGGCACAAACCCCGCCTGGCTGACGGGGTTGCTTCACTAGGACGAGCCTGTTGGGCTCCCCCGGCGGTTCCTGGTCGGAGCCGGGGCTCCCCGGGCCGGTGGTTTGGCTGGACCCTGCCGGCCCCGCGGTGCCCAGGGGCGGGCAGCCCCCGGCGGGAGCACGTGGAGGGCGGCAAGGCGGCTCGCAAGGGGGTGACGGGCGGTGCCCGCCCCCTCCCTGCCTCCCTCCGCCCGTGGGCAGCCAGGCGCTGCAGCCCGCTCGCAGCCGGGCGAGAGGGGCTCCCTCCTCCGGCCTCGGGGCGCCTCTCCCGGCCGGGCAGGCGGAGCCCCCGGGGGCTGCAGGAGGTGCCGGCTCAGCCGCTCCTTTAAAGGCGGCTCGGCCGGGCCGGGCTCAGAGCGGCGCGGGAGGCGGAGGCCGGTGCAGGCGGCAGGGAGCCGGGCGGCACGGTGAGCGGGGCGGGGATCGCTAGTTCCTGCCCCCCGGGCCGGGGTCCGCGCCCCGCGGGGCTGGGCTGGGCTGGCGGAGCGCGGGGAGCCGGCCGGGGGCTCCCCGCGCTGCAGGGTGAGAGGCGCCCCGGCCCCCTTGTGTCCCGCAGGCTGCTGCGGGGTCCTGCCGGCCCCAGCCCGTCTCCGGTCCCCGGGCCATCAGCGCCCGCCCAGCTGAGGCAGCTAGCGGGAGTGGGCAGCCTCCGGCAGGAAGCCACTGGGGTCCCTGGCCCCTTCTCGGCCCCGCTTCCCCAGCCCGGCTTTGCAGAGCTCCCCCGGGGACTGGAGGTGAGAGCCGGGGCCTGCCTCGCAGGGTGGGCAGCAGGCGGTGCCACTCACTGCCTAGCAGGCGGGGAGGCTGGCAGGGTGCTGCACATCCCTGGGAGGGGAGCCTGCCCTGTATCTCCCCTGAAATCCTTCAGGTTCTCCTGTGGGGGGTAGGGGGGCCCTTCTCCCCGGTGCTCTCCCCACCAAGAGAACTGAGCTGAGCCTGCCCCCCCCCCCCCATGACTGTCTGCTCCAGCCCCAGCGCTGGTCTCCCACCCTGGGGCACCGCCAATCAGCCGTGCCCAGATCCGTACAGCCCTGAGGGCAAAGGGCCGGGCCCTAAGTTGCCTGGAATGCACTGGGGCCATGCGAGCTAGTGCTGGGTTGATGCTCACAGGGGCCATAGAGCCTCCCTTACCCTGGCACGCCGAGGCTGGTGGTTTGTGTAGCCCGGCTTCCTGCCTGGTGCCTCGTCCTCTGGCCTTGCACATGGCCCGGAGCCAAGGGAGACACTCAGGTGGAGGAACAGAGAGACCCATAACCCGGCCGCCTTGCAACCTGCATGTTCCCTGCTCCACCCAGCAGGTTAGCCCCTGCTTTCTGGCACCTCGCATGAGGAGCAGAAACAAGCCGGCAGGGCTGGTGGGTCCCTAACCCTCACACACAGGGATTGGCCTGACCTGGGGCGCTGGGATAGCTGTGAAGTGCCATTGGCAGGAGAGGTCAGTCATTCCTCTCCCGTAAGCCCATGGAGGCCAGGTGCTGACTGGCCCCTTCCCAGGAGCAGAGACTCCTCTTAGGAGCAGGGTTCTCAAGCAGACAGGGACTCCCTGTATTTATCCCCCCCACACACGTGCACGCAAGGCCCAGGACCTCTGTAAGGGCAGTGAGCCCCTGGCTGCTCCGTCCTGCTGCGAGGTCAGCTGGCATCCTTCAGCAAAGCCCAGCTCTGCTCCGGCGGGGCCTGGCACCCGGCAGTCTGGGTGTGCAGGCTCCTGGCTATCAGCTGGAAAGACTCCAGGTGCCATAGCCTGCATGGCTGTTGGCAGCTCTGCAGCAACCTCTCTGGCTTCCCCCCTTGTACGCCCTCTGTTATCGGAGAGCCTCGCTCACCTGCGTGACTAGGAATGAAAGGCTGTTGGCCAAGTCTCTAGCTCTTCCCCTGGGGAAGCATGGCTCAGTACTTTCCCACCGGTGACTGGCTCCGTGGGGCGAGACCACTGTCTGCAGCCCCCCTGTCCAGGCTCTGGTTTCCTGTAGCTTGGGGGCCCAAAGGAGAGCCTTCCAGTGCCTCTGGCTGCTGACCTTCCTCGTGCCTCTGACACAGCTTGGTAGCTGGGGATGGCCAGTGCAAGTGCCAGCAGGCCTGAGGCCCCAGGATATGGGGCCAAGTCCCTCCATCGCGCTAGCTTTGTACTACGCTTTGGGATTGATTCCATAACTGCTCAGAAAGGAGCAGAGGAAACAAATCCTCCAGGTGAGAGGGAGAGCCTGGGTGACAGGGGGCCTCTGTGTCACTGATAGAGACCTGGGAACCTCCCTCTTCCAGGCCTGTGTTGTGGTCAGCAGCCTTGTGGCTGAGGAGGCTGTAGCTGGTCTCTTCACAAGCCCCCTACAAGCCGGTGGGCTACTGCTGAGTGTAAGGAGGCTGTGCCTGAAGGACCAAGAGCAGAGCGGGGCTCTCCGGCTGGGCCCGTCCCAGAGGAACAGAACGTAATCTGGCTGGCTGGGGAAGGCAACTCTTCCCCGTTGTAGGGGGGATGGATGGAGCAGGGGAGCTGCATTAGATCAGGAAAGGGACTGATAGCCCAGCCCTTTCTCACTAGGGATGGCGCGGGACAGACCTCTTCCTCTTTGCTGCAGGTCTGGGGAGCAATGACATGTGTCTGACTTGGGTGTGCAGTTGCTGCGATTGCTTGTGCAAATGGCTCCCTATGCACTTTTGCACACTTGTGCAGTCCATGTGTCATGCACCATCAAGCAGTCGCACGCTCAGCTCTCTGAAGTGTTTGGCCCTGAGAGCCCAGAACCTGAAGCCTGTGTTCAAATTGTGTGGGTTTTCTGGTTGCTGGGTGACGGCATTTTACACCCTGCAGAGAGGAGCTGTTCCAAGGGCCTGCCTTTGAATGGCCAGCAACAGCGCACGAGAAGTGAGCATCTGGCTAGGGTAACAGACACAACTCTGTGCATGAGGCCAATATTGGAGGGGGGGGGGAATGTGTGTGTTGGGAGGGGAAATAAACCTTTCCTCCTGCATTTGAAACGCTGTGGGCCAGCCTGGTTCCTGTATACAGAGCCAGTGCCCAGTCATAGCCTGGCTTTGTGACAAGTCTTTGGCCACTTCTGGGAGAGGATGCTTTGATTTCTAGCACTAGTTCTGAGGAGACCTGAGCCTGGCTGGGATTCACATGCAGAAACTCTAGGGAGAGTAGCCAACCTCTCTCCCCTTGACAGGTCACCTGCGGCGGGCGCGGCTTGTGAAGCAGCAGAAACAGTCGCAGATGCAGTGACACTCGGTGTTTGGTTGTGTGAGTGGCTGGCTGTGAACTGCTCCTGGGTGGTTCAGAGCTGAAGGTCTCTGGGAAGGTGACTCCCACATAACCCACTAGGCAATCTCACTGGCGGGGGGGAATCCCTGCAGAGGGGGTTAGCCGGCACTTCTGGCAGCTGCTCCTTCACTGCTGGGGAAAGTGAGTGCGTGTCCTGGGCGTGTGAACAGTGCGTGCCCTGGGTGTGGCGACAGCCATGTGCATGGTGCTTTCCAGAGCGCAGACTGGCTTGCCAGCTAACCGAGGCCCCGAGCGATGGCAGGCCCTTGTCTGCAACCTGGAGGGCAGTGGGGAGCTGACTCAGCGATCCCCATTGGCTGAAGGGGAGTACGAAGTCTCCAATGCACTTCAGGCTGGCCCAGGGCTCCGGACTGTTGCCAGGAAGGGGACCCCCTCCCCTTCTGTAGCACCCTTCCCTGGTCCTGCCTTCAGTACCCAAGTGAGCCCTGCTATTTGGCATGCTGCCAGAAGGCTCCCTGCTCTGCCAGCTGGGTGACTGGAGGAAGGGTTGCTTGGGCCCCCCCCGGGCAGCACCATTGCTTCTGTGGCGTTGCTGTCTGACCTCAGCCTGCCCTGTGGGCTTTGGGTTGCACCCCTAACATAGCCTCTGGTTCCTTCTCTTTGGACAGATGCCAGTGAGCCTTGCCACGGCCCTTCGTGTTTTTGGTACCAGCCTCTTCGCCTTGGTGGTGCTGGGAGGCATCCTTGCAGCCTACATCACTGGCTACCAGTTCATCCATACCGAGAAGCACTACCTCTCCTTCGGCCTGTATGGTGCCATCCTGGGCCTGCACCTCTTCATCCAGAGCCTCTTTGCCTTCCTGGAGCACCGGCACATGCGGCTCGAGGGGCGGCCCTTGAAGCTGCACCGTTCCGTGGCGCTCTGCATCGCTGCCTACCAGGAGGACCCCGACTACCTGAAGAAATGCCTGCGCTCGGTGAAGCGCATCTCCTTCCCCGACCTCCAGGTGGTGATGGTGGTGGATGGCAATGGCCAGGATGACACCTACATGCTGGAGATCTTCAATGAGATCCTGGGCTCCGAGAAAACGGGCTGCTACGTCTGGAAGAGCAACTTCCATGAGAGGGGCGAGGGGGAGACGGACAGCAGCCTCCAGGAGAGCATGGGGCACATCCAGCAGCTGGTGCGGAACAGCACCTACTCCTGCATCTTGCAGAAGTGGGGGGGGAAGCGCGAGGTGATGTACACAGCCTTCCAAGCGCTCGGGGACTCCGTGGACTACATCCAGGTGGGTGGCCAGCTCCTGGGGGCGGCTGGAGGGTGTAACGGCACGGGAGAGGGGTGACACTCCTGCCTTGGAGGGCACGTCGCCAGGAACGGTGACCATGCAGCTCTCGCTGGGCTTTCCACGCAGCTCTCGCGCTAACCAGTGGGGAGCCGTTTCGTTTTTCTTTGCTTTGAAATACTAAGTGAAGGAGGGGCAGGTGAGAGGGGCTGGGGCGGCGGAATCTGCTGCCTCAGGACAGGGGCAGCACAGCCTTTGCTGTACCTTGCCTGGGCGGGAGGGACCGCAAGGCTAGGCCGAGATCTGTCCCAGCCGATGCACCGGGGATTGGCTGGCTCAGGCAGACTGGAGAGCCAGAGCAAGGAAAGGTTAGTGGTGAAGGCTGAGAGTTGGGACACTGCGCTCCCAGCTGACTCCTGGCAGGGTCCGGTCCTGGCTCCGAACCCACCTTCTCCAGATCCAGCCCAGCCTTCCTGTGGGATTCGTTTGTGCTCAAAGCGTTTGAGATCCTCTACCGGGCAGTGCAAGAGCAGGGAGACTGGGCTGGCGGCTGCCCTCGGTGGCTGTGTATGTAGCAGTGCATCAGCCAGGCTGCTCAGGGCATCGAGGGGGGACGCAGCAGTAGCACAGTCACTGTCCTCAGTCCTGTCCCTTTCCTTTGTGCAGCCCCTGCCAGCTCTCTGTCCTGTCCTGCCTCCTGCCCGTTCTACCTCTGCTTGGCGCTGTGTGCAGGGAGCCTGGGGCTCTGGGCCGTAGGGCTCCTCCAGCTTACAGTTCCCGCCCGCTGGCGGGTCGTGTGTTCCTGACCTGGACTGTACAAAGCCCCCAGTGATCCCCCCGCCCAGCGAGAACTGAATTACCCAGGGGAGTTCATGTGAGCCATTGGAGGGGTAACCCTGGCTCAAAAGGCTTAGCCCAAGACACATGCCCAGGAGTTTAGATGCTCTTGGGTTGCAGATCTGGTCTGGAGCTCTCCCAAGAACAGGATTTCTTGGGAGCCCCTCCTGCTTCCTGTTGGGGTCCCAGCAGCAGCCAAGAGGTGTGAGCCTGTGACACCTGCCTCTGAGGGAAATACAAGCTCTGTAGGCCAGGGTTCGGGAGAAGCCAAGGGAAGGAAAGGAGGTGAGATGCCCGTGCCAGGTAACAACTTCCCCATCCCCCAACCACCTGGGGGAATAGCACTCAGCCTGGGGGCATGCCACATGTGGGACTAACCCCTTAAACTGACAGCCAGCCTCGAAGGGCTCAGCAGAGGCCAGCTCAGGAAAGTGAGGGCACATGCTGGGTCAGTGAGCAGTAGCTGTATTCACAGGGGCAGGAGATGCTCGGAGCCCTGCATGCAGAGAGGCAGAAATTGGTTCTTGGGGGAAGGAGGGTGCTGGAGCTCTCTGCAAACCCGTGGGCTAGCCAAGCACAGGGGAGTGCGACCCTCTCTTCCCACTGGGTTGAGAGAGTCCAGAGCAGCTGTTGCACAGAGGATCCTGCCCTGAGTGGGCAGTGGCCAAATAGGCAGATTGGGTCCCTCCAAGAATGAGACTTGGGGAGTGCAGGGCCATCGTCCCTGGGGAGGGCTCTGGCTCCTAGGATCGCTGCTCCTCTTTCCTGGCAGTGAGGCACTAGCAAAGGGCCACCCTGCCCTGGGCGTGGTGCACTGGAGAGCCAATGTTCATGCACCAGTTCTGTAGTGCCACAGATGTGCAGGCCACTCTAGAAAGAGGCAGAGATGGTGGAGACAGCAGGATGGGCAGGGCTGGAGGGGGACAGGGCTGTAACCCGGGTGGCCCAGGGGAGCGGAGCTCAGGATGGCTTCCTGCTTGTCACAGAATCCTAGGTGTAAAGCCCATCTAGCCTAGACCCTCCCTGCCAGACTCTGCTCCAGGTCTGTGCAGTCCAGTGTTCAGCGGCTGGGGCAGCAGCCCCTTCCCTTGGGAGATGATTCCACAGCCCCCGATCTCCGTATGAGCGAATCCCCCTGGCTGGCCTGTGCCCTGGTCTCCGCAGACCCAGCTAGGTGAGACCAGACCAATCCCTCTCCCGGCTCTTCTCTGACCTCCCTTCAGTTTGTCACCCTCCTTCGGGCATTGAGTTGCCCAGCACTGAGTGTGGGATCCCTGCTCTGACCCCCCAGTGCCGTACAGAGAGGGCCTGACTCTGCTGCGACCCTCTGCTCTTTCCTCGCTGCTCCAGCTGAGGGGCCAGGAGGGTGCAGGTGGCTCTCACCAAGGTGTCGGGCATGAGAAAACTGTCCGTACATTGAGGAAACCCTGCACAGGTGTCCGAGGTACTCGTCGTTCTGGGACCCATACGTTAGCCAGAATGGCTGGAGGGCGCTTTGCCCCGAGAGGAGACAGGCCGTCTCGGCGCTCCCCTTGCCAGGCCAGCAGCCTTGCCAAGGTGCATGGCATTCCCGTGCACTGCCACAAGCAGGAACTGCTGTTCCCCGGCAAGCACCGAGCATGCCCCAGCCATGGCCACTTGCTCTTTGGGCCCTGTGAGACGCGAACCCTGCAGCAAATGGCTAATGCCTGGACGGTGCCAGGTCTCCCTACTGCTCCTCTGGCACTGCCACTTCAGCTCCTGGAAGCAGAACTACCTCATGGCATCTTCCCCCCGCCCCCCTGCAGTGAGACCCTTCACCTCTGCCCCATAGTGCACCCCTGCCCCCTCACGGCAGACTCCTCTTCCCTGCCAACTTCCTAGCACAGAGACATGTCTCTCTTCCCTCCAGCCCCCCTTAGGGGCACAGCCCTGCCCGGGCTCAGAACTAGGGCCCCGGCCGCCCCTGTGCTCTGCATGGTTCTGTGAGCGCACAGCAAGGAGGAAAGGTGATGTGGGCAGTACCATGCTGCTCCCCTGCTGGAGCTCCTCAGTCTGGTTGTGTCCGTCTGCTGTTTTGCAGATGCTCTGTGGCTGCGTACGCCCCGGGCAGCCTCTCAGAATGGACTACTGGAGCTGCCCCATAGGCCCAGCGTGTCCGTGGCAGGATAGGCCTCTGCCCTAGAGCTTGCTCTGCGGTCCTTTGTCTAGTCCAGTTCTAAGTGACTCGGGCTTTGCTGGATGTATGGTTGGAGGCTGGGCTCCCACGGCGTGCGTGGAAGGGAGCGGGAGGCTTCGGCCGAGCAGACCGTGACGTTCTCTCTCTGCTCGGTAGGTGTGCGACTCAGACACGGTCCTGGACCCAGCCTGCACAGTGGAGATGCTGCGCATTTTAGAGGGGGACCCACGAGTGGGCGCAGTTGGTGGAGACGTTCAGGTACGAACCCAAGGGCCGAGTGAGACTGCCCTGAACTCCCAGAGCCAGCCGAGCCCAGGGAATGCAGGGCCACTTGGGGGTAGGGTGGGAGGGATCGCTTGGCTCCTCTGGGGTTGGGTGCCAGGTTCAAAGTGAGCCTGGCTGTGCTGCTGCTGAGTGGGTGGGGAGCAAGTCCCTATGCCAGTGCTGGGGGGGGGAGGTTTAGTGCCATATCCAGGCCTGGGGATGCCAAGGCAAGAGGCTCTATAAAATCCTAGGGTAGAGGGAGCATCCTGGAACAGCCCCGGAAGGAAGGCTTTCACCGCGGCTCAGAGCCAGCCTGCACGCTGTGCTGAGCCTGCTGCCACGTGCTTTGGCAGTGATTGTGAGGCGCACCTGGGGCGGCGGCTCTGCATGGCGGTGCAGGTTCTGTCCTCACCGCGTAGGCACAACCAGTGGGGAGGGGAGGGGCACTGTCCCTCTGCCCCCATCGTTCTGCTGTCTGCTGTGGGGCTCCTCTGTGACTGGTGTGAGGCTGGCAGGTGCCTCCCTGAATCACTGGGCAGCAGGGCTGAGGTCCTGGAGGCACCTCATTTCTCCTTAGAACAGCCACGGTGCCTGTCTGCGCTGGTCTCTGCCCTGCAGGCCTGGCCGCGTGCACAGGAAAAGCTGGCTACTGCTGTCGCTCTGAGAGCAAGGGCCTCTCGCAGCAGGGCTCCCCTGCATGGGCAGACTGTGGGCGCTGCTGGAGGCGATGCTGCTCTCCTTGCCTCGGCTGGGGAGGGAAGCCCTGCAGGGCTATGTACTAATGGTGTCTCCTTACACGTGTGGCCTTCCCAGATCCTCAACAAGTATGACTCGTGGATCTCCTTCCTGAGCAGCGTGAGGTACTGGATGGCCTTCAACGTGGAGCGGGCCTGCCAGTCCTACTTCGGCTGCGTGCAGTGCATCAGCGGCCCCCTGGGCATGTACCGCAACACCCTCCTGCAGCACTTCCTGGAGGACTGGTACAATCAGAAGTTTCTTGGCAGCAAGTGCAGCTTTGGGGATGACAGACACCTCACCAACCGTGTCTTGAGCCTCGGGTATAGGACTAAGTACACCGCCCGCTCCAAGTGCCTGACCGAGACTCCCACCAAATACCTCCGCTGGCTCAACCAGCAGACTCGCTGGAGCAAGTCCTACTTCAGGGAGTGGCTCTACAACGCCTTGTGGTTCCACAAGCACCACCTCTGGATGACCTACGAGTCCGTGGTGACTGGCTTCTTCCCCTTCTTCCTCATTGCCACGGTCATCCAGCTGTTCTACCGCGGCCGCATCTGGAATATCCTCCTCTTCCTCCTGACTGTGCAGCTGGTGGGGATCATCAAGGCCACCTATGCCTGCTTCCTCCGGGGCAATGCGGAGATGATATTTATGTCCCTCTACTCCCTGCTCTATATGTCCAGCCTCCTGCCAGCCAAAATGTTCGCCATCGCCACCATCAACAAGTCAGGCTGGGGCACCTCCGGCCGCAAAACCATTGTGGTCAACTTCATCGGCCTCCTCCCCGTTTCTGTGTGGGTCGCTGTCCTGCTGGGAGGCCTGGCCTACACAGCGTACTGCCAGGACCTCTTCAGTGAGACGGACCTGGCCTTCCTCATCTCTGGCGCCATCTTGTACGGCTGCTACTGGATGGGGCTCCTCATGCTCTACATGGCCATCGTTGCCCGGCGCTGTGGGAAGCGGCAGGAGCAGAACAGCCTGGCTTTTGCCGAGGTGTGACAGGTGGGGGGGCTCTGGATGGAGTGGGGAAAGTGCAATGGGAAAGGATTAGTGCATTGTTCGGGGGCAGCCGGGGGTGGGGGTGGGGAGGAGACGGGATTTTATTTGTGGGTTTTTAATTGCTGTCCAAGGAGCGAGTTCCTAGGCTAGTGAGTCTGAACGCCACCCGAGGAGAGGCTGCTTGTTGCCCAGCAGAGCACACTTCAGGTAGCCTGGGCCATGCACGCCTGCCCGCAGGTGCGGTGACTCCTGCGTTTGAGGCCCATCCTACTGCTGGAGGAGTGGGAAATCCCCCGAGGCAGCTTCCAGCCTTTCCAACACTTGCAATGGCTCCTGTGGAGATTCCTGTCTGCCACCTGCCAGGGCACAAAATCCTGTGTGGGAGCGGCACTGAGCTCCACTGGTGTGGGAGAGGCCCTGGGCCGGAGGTGGGACAGGAGGCATTGCCTGCAGTCTCCAACCTGAGCACTAAGGCTCCAGCGGAGGCCTGCTCCCCGGGAGCCAGTGAGAGTGCTCTGTGCACCCCCTGCCCACCAGTAGGGACGGGAGTGCTCACTGAAATGAATTCATACTTCAAAAGAATCCAAGTTTGCGAACGCTTTGTCCTGCCCTGTAGAGCAGGAGCTCTGGCTGCACTGGCAGCATGGTAGGTGACACAGTAAGTTGGCTGCAATGCGTGCCCCTGGAGCCTGGGGACTTGATTCCTACCTGGGGCCCGCGAAAGAGGCTGAGAGGGGCACTGCTTAGCCAGAGCCAGGGCCTGCTCCGAGCTGGGCTCGGCCAGGCCCTGTGCCTCTTTGGTGCTGGTCTATAAACTCTGGCAGTGGGGACTGCCCACGGGAGTCAGGGCTCACGAGGTCCGAGGCAGGTATGGTGAAGGCTCCCCTCCCCCCGGGAAGGAGTGCCCCAAAGTCTCTGCAGGCGAAGCTGTGCTTGGCAGGCCGTGAGCTCCCTCCCTCTTGTGCTTTACTGTCCAGACACTGGATTCCCTGTCAGTCTTGCATTCTTCCCAGGCAGGAAAATGGTCCATAAATATTCAATTTATTTAAGAGGGCAGAAATTCCCCCTCCCCCCCCCGCCCCGCACAGGCCTGTGGATTTAATGCTGTGAACTAGGGAGGGTAACCTGTGGCTCTCCTGAGTCTTTGTGCCGGGGCGGGGGCTGCTTTGCTAAGGACATTGCAGTCCTTTCCCTGGTGCGGTGAAGAGATGTCTCCAACTTGACATGAGAGTTTCCAAGGCAGGGGGAAGGCTCCTCCCCTGCGAGGGCCCAGATGGCAGCAGTTGGGCCGCCTGGACTGGACCATTCTTTGCTGTTCTGAAGCGGCTTCCTCAGTCAGGTACCACGTCCTTTTCCTTGAGCCACTTGAGAACTGGAATGATCCTGGCCTCCCGCAGGGATCTGCTGCGTGTCTGTATGGCCCAGCTGCCTCCAGAGCTCTCCCATGGCTCCTTCTGATCCAGAGCCCTGGGCATGAGGGCAGCGTGTGCCCATGGTGCCGATGGCGGTATGAGCTGCTGCTCCGCTGTGCCACTCACCCCCAGGCAGCTTTCCCGTACCATTCCACACAGTGGGGCTGTGCCCTGGGGTCACTGCAAGGGGGCAGTGGTGCACGCTCTGCCCAGCCCATGGTCTGGCTTGTCTGTTCCTCAAAGGCTGAGGCAGTATGGCTTTGCTGTGCTCAGAGGAACATCCCCACAACTGCCAGACCAGCAGCAATGCCACAAGCACAATAACCCGATCCAGCCTGCTGCTAGGGCCATGGTGCCGCGTACAGCTCGAGTGCCCTACGGTGCCAAAGCCCACGGCAGGGTCACCTGGGGCCTCTCTCGGGATGGCTGCCTCTGCCCCCCCATTCAGCATTACCCGGTGCTTACGAGCGACCTGTGGGCCAGACTGTGCCAGCAGCTGAGGCCGAAGGCAGAAAGGTGAGTGGCTGCATTAAGATTACACGGCTCTGAGCTTTCCTCCTCCCCTGCCTGTGTCCTGGGCCCACTGCACAAGGGGGAGCACCTTTGCAATGGAGCGAGGCCAAGGCTGGCTGTCAGGGCTGGCGATAGGAACGGGGAGGGGGCAGCATCAAGATGGAGTTAGAAAGTGCTTATTACTTAGCCTTTCAGTGCTTCCCCTCCTCCCTGCTTCTCAGGTCAGGGCACCTGGTTGTGTCGGGTCCTAATGACCTGTCCACACCACGCAGGAGTGCCAGATCCCCTCTCATCAAGGTGAGGGAACACCGTCTTTACGGCTGCTCAGTATGGTCCTGCCCTGCCTTAGCTGCTGTCATACAGCTGCACACAAGCAGGCAGCATGGCCTGTGCCCTGGGAGGCAGGACCCTGGCTCCTATTCCTGGCTCTGCCACTGATGCAGGCAAGTCTCTTCCCCAGCTGTGAAAGGGGGGTAGGTGGACACCTTGGGAGATGGGTGCTCTCCCAGGGCAGTTAATTATGTGCTGTCTATTCCAGGGGTTAGCACCGTTTGGTATCTTCACTGTGGGCCCCACTCCGCCAAGAGCCTCCGTCAGAATCCCTGCCCCACACTAGTGTCTGCCGCCGGCTGTGGTTTTAGCCCCACATCCTCTCTAGTGCCCAGCCCTAGCTGTAGTCGAGCATCCCTGTGTGAGGATACGTGCCAGACAAATACGCAAAGCGCCGCTCTGCGTAAGAGCGTCTGTGCCCAGTACAGCCAGGGCACTCGGGGCAGCGTGGAGAGAGGCAAAGGGATGTTGAGGGACACATGGAGTGAGCCTAGCCGGGGCGGGAATGTAGCAGGTAAAGAGCTCACCCCTGTTCTGCTGGCTGAAGAGCCTCATGCAGGGACCCAGCGATTGAGGCAAAAGGAAAGCAGGGCTTAGAGTTTTGGGAACAGCCACCCAGCCTGTGCAGAAGGGGGTTTGAGAGGCCCTGTCTGCTGAAGAAACACCACAAAAGCCCCTTAGGCCCCCTCCAGCTGCCACTCCCTGGCCCCCAGTGGGTGTTGGTAGGGTTTGAGGTTTGCCCCATGGACAGCAGCAGCTAATTCTGGCTCCTTTGCCAAAGAACGGAAGGGCAGTGAGAGGCCAGTCAGCGGGAGCCTGCCCAAGAATGGCTGCCGGCAGCTTCTTTGCCTGCCCTCTACTCTGCCTGAGGAGTACTCAAGTGGCTTGTGAACCCTTCCAGGGCCTGCAAGGGTGGTTGTAGCCAAAAACTGTATTTCACGCTGTGTCCCGGTGAGCTGGGTGCTGCACCATTCCTCCAGCACAGAGCCTCTGCCATGAGCTAAGGGGACACCAGCCCCCAGCCAGTTAGTACCTCTGCTGAGCAATGCAAGGTGCTGTGCTGGGTGCTAAGCTGGGGGCCAGCTGCCCTTGCAGGGGACCCAGCCCCATGGAGCATTTTTGCATGTTGGCTTAAGTCCCTGTGCTGCTACTGAGCCAGGTTTAGTGGGCCGGGGGTTCCCCTAGTCTGCGGAGCTGCAGGGCAAAGGCTCCAGTAACCACCCCCATCACATCCAAGAGGGACAGGGGTCTGAGCTGAGAGCACCCCCCCACCCCGCAGGGACTAACCTGCCATGGCACCAGGCTGCTAATGGCTGGGATTCCAGCAGCTGGGCCAGGCTGCTTGTCTGTGTGGGCAGTTACCTCAGGAGAGGGGATGCCCCCAGCTCCCAGTGCTGTAAGCAGCATAAGGCTGCTTGCTTTGCACCCCTCCTTGAGCTAATCACGGCGGCTTTGCTCTTGTGCTGGGTCCAGTCAGCTCTGTTCCCAGACTCCTGTGCTTTCTTCTGAGGGAGGGCCCCTGGGGATTGTACTCTATGGGCTTCTGGAACAGGTGCATGTCACTGCAGCCTCCCCTCCCCTCAGGTGCTAGGAGGAGGGAGCTTGGCCTCCCTGGGCGTATGTGGAGGCCTGAGCAGGGCCCTGGCTTTGGATCTAGACCACAGGTATGTGCTCCCTTCTGGGCCTGGGAGAGCAGCTTCCACCCCTGCCTCACCCAGCAGTGTCCCCACATCCCTTGTGTCTGGACTGGCTCCTGGCTGCACCACAGCTGTCTCCCCAGGCCCCAAACCTTACTCCAGGCGATTTACTCCATTTAATACAAGGTTTTTAGGAGACTTTTGTAGCTCTTTGGTATTCACACTTATTGCTACCATTGTTTGTAAATTATTTATTTTTTACCTGCATTTTTTCATTTTTTAAAAGGTCTGTTTTTATATCGCAATGGATTTGTCATAATAAAGAGATTTGCACACAGGAAGGCTGGGGGTGTTTCTTGGGGGGGCAGCTGCCTTCTTGGCCCTAGAAATGAGTCCCCACCCATGGCAAGAGCAGCTCTGCCAGGAGCCTGGCTTGGTAACTGAGTGCCTCCCCAAGGGCCATGTTCCTGAGAGGCAGGGCCACCTCAGCCTATGCTCCTGCCCCCCAGGCTCCTGCAACTACCCATGCAGGGCCACTTCCTCCCTTAGCCGTGCCCTGCAGGGGCCCGAGGGGGGGCAGGGGGCTCACCGTGGAGGCAGAATTCCCAAGGGTTTGCTCCAGTAGCTGAATACCAGCTGACCCATGCTGCTGTAAAGAGGACTCAGTATCCCTGGCTGAGGCAGGGTCGCTGCTCCTCTCCCCACCCCATGGCGCTGGGAGGACACAGAGACAGTGCAGGCCTACTGACCCTCCTGTCACTTTTATTCAAGGGGCAGGAAGAAGGAACACAAAACCAGCACAAAAAGTCAGTTGGCTCCTGGCTGAGCAGGAAAGGTGATGCCACCTGCTGTCTCCACCAGCAGCTGGGTGGTCGGGGTTACACCAAGGGGCCTGCTCATTGTTCCAGTTCTGAGCACTAGTGCCAGACCGAGGAGATGGGGGCGCCTGGATTCCCTGCTGTGCAGGCAAGGTGGTAGGGCTGGAGTGGCTGGGCCTGAGATCTGCATTCCCTGAGGAGTGCGTCACAGAAACACAGTGCTCCACCACATCGAGGAGGATGAGGGGCTGCTGGAGTCTGGAACCCAGCAAGGCTCTAGGAAAAGCTGAGACTGTGCTAGGCCCCAGTTTGTTGGCAAGGCAGGTGGCAGGAATATGGCTGCACTCTTGATCTTCTCTCTGAGAGCCCAGGGTAGGGGGTCAGGAGAGAATCAGCACCACCGCAGCCTGGCTGTGTTGTTAATGGGAGATGGCAATGTCCCATTAGGAAAGAGGACAGCTGGGTTCGCAGCCATGGGGCCAGCTGGCCTGGGGCAGGGAGTTGGGTTTGGCCCCAGGGGGGCAGCTGCTTTGGAGAAGGGGACTGGGTTCATGCTCTGGGGCTCACCCACCCTGGGGAAGGGAGTCCGGTTCACACTCTGGGGACCAGCTGCCCTGGGGAAGGGAGATTGACCCAGGGGACCAGTAGGTCTAGCATCCAGCATAGCAGGCCCCTGTGTGATGGGAGCTATGTTCATGCCCAGGGAGCCAGTTCTTGGAACTGGAGCTGGGCTCATGCTTAGGAGGCCACCAGCCCTTGGGCTGGGAGCCAGGTTCATGCCCAAGGGTGAGCCACCCCCTGCAATG
>NW_020697273.1:195145-199069 GCF_002925995.2 Terrapene triunguis
CCCCTCGGCATGGGAGCCGGGCCCGGGCCCAGGGCTCCAGTCCCCCTTGGCATGGGAGCCGGGCCCAGGCCCAGGGCTCCAGTCCCCCTCGGCATGGGAGCTGGGCTCGGGCCTAGGAGGCCACCCGCCCTCACAATGGGAGCTGGGCTTGGGCCCAGGCCCCCAGTTCCCACTGAGATGGGAGCTGGATTTGGACCCAGAAGACCACCTGGCCTGGGGATTGAAGCTGGGCTTGGACCCAGGGCTCCGGTGCCCCTTGGGATGGGAGCCGGACTAGGGCCCAGGAGGCCACCTGTCCTTGTAATAGGAGCTGGGCTGGGGCCCAGGAGGCCACCTGCCCTAGGAACGGGACCTGGTCTGGGGCCCAGGGCTCCGGTCGCCGTCGGGACGGGACCTGGTCTGGGGCCCAGGGCTCCGGTCACCGTCGGGACGGGACCTGGTCTGGGGCCCAGGGCTCCGGTCGCCGTCGGGACGGGACCTGGTCTGGGGCCCAGGGCTCCGGTCGCCATTGGGATGGGACCTGGTCTGGGGCCCAGGGCTCCGGTGCTCCTTGAGATCGGAGCCGGACTAGTCCCTAGGAGGCCACCTGCTTTAGGGATGGGAGCGGGGCTGGGGCCCAGGAGCCCACTTGCTCTTGAAAGAGTAGCTGGGTTCTGGCCCACAGTGCCAGTGCTCCTGGGAGTGGAAGTTGGGCTAGTGCCAAGGAGGCCACCTGTCCTTGGGGTGTGAACTGGGCTTGGGCCCAGGAGGCCACCTGCCCTTGGTAGGGGAGCTGGGCTTGGGCCCATGGCTCCAGTTCCCAGCAAGGTGGGAGCTGGGCTAGCACCCAGGAGCCCACCTGCCCTGGGGTAGATAGCTGGGTTTGGGCCCAGGCCTCCAGTGCCCCTTGGGATGGGAGTCGGGCTAATGCCCAAGAGGCCACCTGCCCTGGGGAAGGGAGCTTGACTTGTGTCTGGAGGTCGGGTCCCCCTTGTGCTAGGAACACAGTTCTGGCCCAAGGACATGGCCCCACCGGGCACGGTAGCTGGAGTTGTACCCAAGAGGCCACCAGGCCTTGGCAGGAGAGCCTGGCTCATGTTTTGGAGTTCAATCCCTCTTGGGATGGGAGCTGGGCTTATGCCCAGGAGTCCAGATGCTCTAGGGAAGGGAGCTGAGTTTGCCCCCATGGGCCCAGCCCCTCTTGGGAAGGGAGCTGAGTTTGCCCCCATGGGGCCAGCCCCCTGCCCTCGGGACAGAAGCTGGGCTCGTGTCCAGGGGGCAGGACGCTCTCTGGTATGGGGCCGGGGCTCTTTCATACTTTCTTGGGCACGTTGGTGATGATGGGCTTGGGGCGGGTTTTGAAGAGGAGCTTTGTCTTGATCAGAGCCGTCACCAGGTAGTGGGCAGCTGCCCCTGTGGGGCTGCGGTCACAGCCGTGCTCACTGGCACCACGTTTGGTGAGGACGGCGAAGGGCTTCTCCAGGTGCACTACCTTCCCATAAAGAATGTGATGGCCCACGATGAGCACAGGGACCCCCTTGGGAAAGAAGAGATAACAGGCACAGGGTCAGAGCCCTGCAGGGACCAGGCTCCCTTCCTTTCACTACAGCCTCCTTACCCCTTCCACAAGAAGATCAACATCAGAACCAGGTGCAGCCTTCGTGGGAGCTGCCTTGGCAGAGGACTTCCTACAGCTGCTCTCCCAAGCCTGTAAGGAAGGTAAGGAAAGCTCCCTCACCTCTCTGGTGTAATGCAGGTCTCCCAGGAGGTTTCCAGCAAGTCCGGTGCTGTAGCGAGCCTCAATCTCTCCCTGCAGCTCCATCAGCACCCACTCTGCCAGGCCTTCAGCCCCATCACTGAAAGCAAAGGGCTGGGGGTTACAATGTCCTAAGGGTCGAAGGGCCAGGAGGGGGATGTCCACACAGAGGCTCCACTACACAAAAATGTGGCAAGCCAGGTCCACTAGCTCTCTGGTTTCTGTGCAATACCCGGGTTTAGACACTGACCGAGGGCCTTGCTGAAGCGTGTTCAGACCCCAGTGGGACACAAGCTAGCTCAGAAACTGACAACTCCTCACTTCCTCACACTAGCACAGGAAGGAGTCATGCCAAACTCACCTGGAAATCACAATCTGCACCATGCTCCACTTCTCCTCTGCAAATCGAAGGAGACACAGATTCATCAGCAAATGGGGCTGAGGGACCAGGCACCTGGTCTGAACCTCCTGGGCCACTAGGCGAGAAGTGACCACCCAGCTGTACCTGGGGAGGGGAGGAGTCCACTCTCTCCTCACTGCCAAGTCTCGTTGTAGAACCACTTATGGCACAGCCCCCAAGAGACCCTTTGACGCACACGCTCCCTTTGTGCCCTAAGCAGCCCTTCTGATGGGAGCTCCCCATTGATTCACAAGGGGGAGTGATGGGTTGAGCAGCGATTATTTTGTATTTTACTGCCACCTACTGCCAAACTCGGATAATGTTCCTTTACAGCTACAATGGGTGATGCGATATGCACAATAAAAGCGGCTCAATGTTGTGCTCCCCAAAACAGCCAGAGGCAGTCTCCCAGAAGACGGGAGAATCACCAAGAACATGGCAGAATGATCTGACTGCAACGGTAGCAAGTGGCTGGCACATACCTGACCCTTGAGATTACGCTCCAAGCCACAATATGTTTGTTTGATTGTAACAAACAACGGAAGAGGCTGGACTACCAGATGGGATGTTCCAAGATCATTTTCATTGGAAACAACAGATGGGATTTGAACACAGGCAGACGAGAGACTAACGTGTGGCTCCACCAGACCTCCCTTTTACCCAGCACCACACTGTCTCAAAGACAGTTTGCTTAGATGGTCGATGTCATGTCAGCAAAGTGCTTAGAAGAGGCATCCTCCAAATACCTTATGGATCAGCAAGATTGTGTAGTTTCCTTGGCTGTTTGACTCCTGTCTTTTACTTCATTATAGTTAGCATGGTGGGCCCTGGATCCCAACACCCCAGAAGCAGAGCTCAACCAGCCCAGGTCCCACTGCCAACCAGCCCAGACTGCGAACATTCTCCTGTAAAGCTAGAATTAAACAATCTTATTGTCTGTAATTCAGGCAGCCTGAAGTGTGTGATGTGACCTCCCCCAGACTATCCAGCAGTGAAAGCTGGGTCCGTGGGAGTTTGCAGGGGAAAGGAATTGTCACTAATATCTCAGACTTCTAAGTATTAATCTCTACAGAGGCTAATTAATCCTTTCTTGGAGATTGTTATATTAGGATAAACTCATAACAATAAAATAGACTCTTGC
Source organism: Terrapene triunguis (assembly GCF_002925995.2). NCBI lineage: Eukaryota > Metazoa > Chordata > Testudines > Emydidae > Terrapene > Terrapene triunguis. The sequence continues at coordinate 198,422 of NW_020697273.1, forward strand.
AAATTAAAACTGGAAAAGCTCCTTTTGCTCCCACTGAGTCCATCTCCCAAGGGCAGCAGCAGGAGTACTCCATGCAGGACGTTTTCTAGGGCTTTCTCTGAGCTAATTTAAAGTTTCCCAAATGACAAGGTTTCTGCCCCTTCCTTGAGAGTCTTCCATGGCCATATACATCTCACTGTCACTAGCTCTTTCCTGACAGTCAACCTAAAGTCCCCCTTGCTTAATTTCATCCTATTCCTCCTACGTACATCCACCTCTGCATAGGAAAGTAACTTCTATCCCTCCTTGGTGTTTACACTGTTTAGATACAGGAAGATTTATGTCCCCCACCTTTATTGTCACATAGCCAAGTTAGTTCTTATATTCTTTCCTCATAAATTAATCGCTCCAGCCACTTGTTTTTCTGATCTGAATTCCCTCCAATTTGTTAATAGCTTTTTGACAATTTGGTGCTCAAAACGGAATGGAACATTCCAGGTGTGCTTGCACCAGAGTTGTGTAGAAAGGGGCTATTTTAAAATGATTATTAAAAAATTAAACAGATCTATCTTATAGCACTTTCCATCCTGAATCATTCCACCTGCATTACAAATTTTAATTATATACACAACGGAATCACAACACAGGCCACTGCAACACAGCCACCTC
>NW_020697273.1:199079-265740 GCF_002925995.2 Terrapene triunguis
TCCCTGGTGCCGACCTGCAGGAGGGGCCGTCGACGCAGCAGGCCCTGGCGCGGGAGCAGGGGCTGCCTGGTCTCCCGGCAACAACCGAACCTCCCGCCGCTGCGCACTTCCGCCCGGCCGGACCCTTCCCCTCGCTTCCGGTTCCGGGTTGCAGGGCGCGCACGTGGGGAGGAGCTGGAGGAGGCGGAGCGGAGCGAGCCGGGGCTGCGGGCGGCGTGACCCGGGCCGGCCGGGAGAACCTCTCCTTCCCCCGCCGCCTGCGCGGGGCCACCCGGGGCGCAGGGTCGGGCCGGGCCGGGCTCGGTGCGGGAGCCGGGGGCCGCACGGGGGGGAGCAGACGGGACCCCGACCCGCTGGGGCGGGATGGGGGAGTTCCAGGTGCACCGGGTGCGGTTCTTCGCCTACGTGCCCGCGGGGATCCGCTGCGTGGCTCACAGCCCCCGCTCCGCCCGCCTCGCCCTGGCCCGCACGGACGGCGCCCTCGAGGTCTACAACTTCGCTGCCAACTACTTCCAGGAAAAGGTAACGGGCCGCCCGGAGCCGGGGGGGGGGGTCCCGCCTCCGCTGAGCCCACGGGCAGCCCCCACCCAGAGCTGCCGTCCCGGCGCGACTCCAGCCTGTGCCTTGGGGAGAGAACCGGGGGGAGCCCTAGCTGGAGCCTGAGCGCCCACTGGGGCGTGCGTGGGGCCGGGAGAAGGTCCTAGCCCCCCCCCCCCAGGCCGGGACCCGGGCCCCCCCCGGCCGGGCCCCCGGGGCACCCTGAGCAGGCCGCTGTCACCGTTGCCTCGTGTGTAGCACACAGTGCTGAGCAGCGGGGAGTGTCATTGGCTTTGTTGTGCTTCAGCTTCTCGCTCGCTATGGCACGGGGGTCTCTCCCCCTAACCAAGCACACTCCCTCCCCCAGTGGGCGAGACTTCATACAGGGATGGGAATGGAACATTCCTGACCCCCCAAAACCCTGGGGTAATGGAGGAGTCAGAAATGTGCCCGAGGGGGGGCTGGGGAGCTGCTCAGGACAGTGTTCCAGGGCTGGTTCAGCCCTACGTGCTCGCCTGGGGCCCAGTGGCTTCGCTGATCTGGCCACGCGTTGGGGGCTAGTGGAGGAGCTTGGGGCCCGTCCCAGCAGGCAGCGCTATAGGGAAGGGTACAGCTGTACTGGCTGCCTGGGAGTGACTAACCTCTACTAGCTGGTGTATAGGGAGCACTGACTGGGGGCGTTCTCAGCCCTGGCCCTCCCATTGGGGATTGAGGTAGGGGAATTCCATAGGAGCAGAGGATGGGGGACACAAAATGAGGCTTTGTCCTTATATGGTGCTCAGGCCTGGGCTGTCTGAGCCCGGGTCGCTTCCAGGGAAAGCGGGATGGTGGGATTCATCTGTGCATCTTTTCAGGGTATCCCAGGCCATGAGACGAGATCCACAGAGGCGCTGTGCTGGGCAGCCGGGGATCGGCTCTTCGGAGCAGGCCTGGGCGGAGACATCAGCGAGTATGATTTAGAGAAGCTGCGGGTCAAGTACTCCCTGGATGGCTTTGGGGGCCCCATCTGGAGCATGGCGGCTGATCCCAGTGGCACTCAGCTGGCAGTGAGTACCTCTGGCTGGAAGATCCCAGGGAAGCCTGCCAGCTCTGTAGCTTGGTTCTGCCATTGGGCCAGGATGTCACTTTTGGCTCCTGCTGGCCTATGGAGTAGATGAGGTCTGCCTCCCTTGCTGCTGCTCCCAACTAGCAAGCTCCCTGGTGTTCTGAAAGCCAGGTGCATACTCGGATTGTCTTCGGTGGCTTCACTGCTGTCCAGCCTCACAAGGCATGATGGACTGGGTCTGTGCCGGGCAATGGGACTGCTTGGTGCAAGCCGCAGACAGTGCTGAGATTGGGGAGGGGGAGAATCGTACATGTTGGTTCCGGGGAGTGATGGAGTGGGGACTGCAGAATCTTCTTCCCCCTGCCGTGGGTGGGTGTGCAGAGCCCCTTCCCACTACCACAGATCGCAGTGTGGGGTAGGGACTGTGAGGCTCCGCTCCCCCCCCCGCTGCTGGTAGCTGATGGGCTGTGAGCAGTGCATCGGGGAAGGGGGTGGGCATAGAGAGCCGGGTGGGTGGCATCATAGTTGAGTGGTGGTGAGATGTGCCCACGAGGCCCAAGGGCAATTTGTTCTCAGAACTACTTCAGCACAGAGTCCGGGCTGCCCGGGCCCTTCCAGAGCGCAGAAGGGGCTGAATGTAAATCTCTGACCAGCAGGAAGCAGAGTTGTGGTAAAATCTCTTCCCCTTGTGGAGATGGAGGTAGAGGAGTTCTGTGTGCTAAGCAATACTCCTCACCAAACAGTGGGGCAGGCCGGGCTGGCAGTGCGGAGCCGTCCTGGCCTTGCTGGGTCGCTGTGCCAAGCACTCTATTGTGCTGGGAGCTGGAACTGATTGTGCTTCTGAGCTTCCATGTTCAGGCAGTTGGGGAGCCCGTCACTACCTGCCCTTGGCAGCAGACAGGTGGGACGTGAGCCAAATAAGGGCTTTAATCATCTCTCTCTCGTGTTGTCTCCTCGCTCGCCTGCCCTCCATAGGTTGGCTGTGAGGACGGGTCAGTGAAGCTTTTCCAGGTCTTGCCTGATAAAATCCAGTTTGAGAGGAGCCTGGACCGGCAGAAAGGTAGATTCGATGGGGACAGAGCATGGCAGAGGCTGACGGGGAAAGCTGTTTGGGGGGAGTGATGAAGGGGAGGCTACAGAATCTACTTCCCGCTCCCTTTAAATGCCCCAAGCCTGGTCCTCCGCAGCTCTCTCTGAAGCCTGCCATGCCTGCCCTGGGACTTGTGTTCTCCATTCCGAAGAAGCAACTAAGATGAGTTGAATCTGCTTCAGGTGGGACCCACTGCCACCAGGGAGCCCTCCAGAGGCCCCACACTGAGCAGCGGGAGTCACAGCCTGCCCTCCTCCCCAGTCAGGTGGCCATGGATGGGGTCTTGTGGGCAGAGGGCAGTTAGAAGGGACAGTGTGGTCACTCAGGAGTCCAGGGTGTGGGTGTGGTGACGGGGAGGCTGGTGCGCACCTCTCTGAGCGAAACGTGTCAGCCTCCCATGGATCCATCTGGCCCTGCTTCTGAACTGTCCTCTAGCTTAGCCTGTCCCAGCCCTGTACCCTCGCCCCTATTGGGAAGGCACAGCACCTTCTATTTCTGCCACCCAAGGCTGGGGATTCTGCCCCGTGGCACTGCAAGGCAATTGCTGAGTGCAGGCTTGCACTGAAGGTTGGGGGTGAGGGGCATTGGTCTGGGTTGGCTCATGTGAGGTCTCCTTCCCTGCTGTGTAATTCTCCAGGGCGTGTCATGTCCCTCTCCTGGCATCCCTCTGGGACCCGCATTGCTGTTGGCTCCATCGACCTTCTCCGAGTCTTTGACGTCAAATCAGGTGACTAGGAGCGCCCAGCAGAGGCGTAGTGGGGAGTGTTAGTGTCCAGGTGCCCCTGAGTGCCGGATGTGCTGGTGGGATGTCCCCTGAGCACCTCTTGTCCACGTGGGCCGTGTGCTCGCCCTCCCATTCCTGCGGCCTGGCTGCTGACTCCCTTCCCCCAGCAGAGTTCAACTGCACCAGACGGAGCCAGCTGTGCCCTGCGGACTCCAGGCCAGGTGGGGTTGCTGGTCCAGGTACCGGGCATTCCTGATGCAGCTGAATGGGGCTTCTGAGCAGATCGCCATGGGGGGGAGAGGCTCGGAGCCTGGCATATCTGTCATGTTAGCGAGGGGCCCAGCTCACGCACCCTGCCCCCACCCTGAGCTGTAAGCTCCCCAGCGCCCCTCTCCGCTGCTATCCAGGGTTTTCTGTTTCACAGGCCATGCCATCCAGCGGATCCTGGTGGACCGGCGCCTGCAGGGTCTGTACAGCCGTGAGTGCGTGGTGTGGAGCGTGGCATTCCTGTCCGACGGCACCATCGTCAGCTCCGATTCGGTGGGGAAGGTGCAGTTCTGGGACGCGGAGAAAGGAACCCTCCTGGAGACCCACCCAGTCAGCAGCTCGGCTGTGCTGTGTCTCGCTGTGTCTGAGGTAGGAGGGGCCTGGCAGCTCCTGGGAGGCCCCGTGCGTAGGCTGGGCAGAGGGGTGGTGACCATGTGGGCTCTGCGCAGGGACGCTAGTAATCTGGGATCTCACCCCTTATCCGCAGCATCTTCTGTGACACTGGCTGAGCCAGAGCAGCTTGGCCAGGAGCCATCCCCACCTGGTTAAAGGGCACTGCAGGCTGCTTGGGCCCGGGTGGAAGGAGCTGTTGGGCTCTGTCCAGTACCTAGTGGGATGGGGGTTCACATCCCCTCCCTTCCCTTGGCACTGCCCAGTCCTTCACTGTGGGCACGGCGAGCCATGGCTGTTTGGTTCCCCCCCCTCCCAGGAGGAAGACAGCATCGTGGTGGGCACTTCGGAGGGGGCGGTGTACCAGTTCCAGCTGCTGCCGGTGAAGTGGGGCAGTGCTGAGAGCAAGTGGGTGCGGACGAAGCCGTTCCAGCATCACACCCATGACGTGCGGGCCGTGGCACACAGCGCGACAGCACTCATCTCTGGAGGTACGGGGTGAGGAAGCTGCATCAGCCTAGAAGGGGGGCTCTGATCGCTTCTGGGCTTGGCTCAGCACAGTTTAGCCATCTGGGTGTCTCCTCCTCTTTCAGGCCTGGATGCCCAGCTGGTGATCCGCCCGCTCATGGAGAAGGTGCATGGAAAGGGCTATGATGCTGCCCTCCGGAAATTCACCTTCCCCCATGTAAGTGCCGCGCCCCGTGAGCTCTGCCTTGGTAGCCCCGCTCACCAAGTCCCTTGCCGGAGCCACTGACTCCCGTTTGCTTTGAGGTCCCCAGAAATGCAGGCCTGTGTCACTCCTGCTCTTGGGATTGCTCCAGAGCCGGCCCTTCCCTGTTGGACTGGCAGCCTGGTCCCTCTTCGCCCTTCCTGGTTCCAGTGGGGTGCTGTGCTGGCTGGGGAGTCCCATCGCTGGGGATGGCTCGTGCCGCTTGCCGACCTGCTGGGGAGAATGGGCATCAGAATGTGCTGAGTGTCTGGAGCACAAGAGGGGCCTGGCCGGCTTTCCACATGCCATGCACCGATCCTGTGGGTGCCCATCGCCCTGGGGGGTTCTGCATCCACAAATAGGAGCTCGGCCTCCGGCCTCTGGTCTGGCTTGCCTCGCCCTGCCCCGTTACCTGGGGGCCTCGTAACTGTCTTACTGTTGGTCGGTTGCAGCGACGCCTCGTCTCGTGCGCTAAGAAGGCCGGGCTCCTCCTCTTCCAGTTCCCCCAACACTTGGAGCTCTGGAGACTCGGAGCCACCAATTCCGCAGGTAAGACCACATGAGGGCTCCCAAGCACTGATTGAAAACCAAATCTGTCCTTGGGATCTGGCAGAGTGAAGTGCCCGAAAGGGAATTTCTAGCAAATCCATGAAAGGAGTCCAGTGCAATTCCTAGGGGCGAGTGTCAACGTCACCAACCCCCTCCTCCCCTGCAGTCTCTAACCGGCCCCCTCTTGGCAGCCTTGGCAGAGAGGGCAGCGATGGCTGTGCCTTGCCAGCATGGCCCGCAGGAAGTGCCCACCACTGCCTGTGTCTCTGGAGTGTGTCAGTCTCCAGCAGATGAGTCCAGCCTGAAAAAGGTTCCAAAGAGAGAATGCTCTTGGCCTAGGAAGTCGAGATGTAGTTTTGTGACTGGAGGGTCAAAGAACCCCTGCCTTGGCCCCGCTGGGACTCCCAGAGCCTGGGAGGGGCCTGAATGGATTGGCTCCAGCGTAACCTCTTGGCTGTTAATCGGCTGTTTCAGCCACATGCAGGGGCCTGGGTAGCATCCTGACAATTGACGCTAGGAAGCGTTCCCCGCTCTGGGCACAGGCTGGGGGGCTGGTGCCATTCCCCTCTCTTGCTTGCACATGGCCAAGCAGAAATCATGTGCTGCCCACATAAAACCACTGTACTCAATGTCATGCGACACACCAAATCCCTGGTGTGCCAGCGTGTGTCACGGGGGGTTGGCACAAGTGCTGGGAATGGTTCAGTAGAGTTCAGTGTGGCAGAGCTGAGCCATGGGGTGGGCACCTCTATGGGCAAAGCTCCCCTCTCCTGCTACGGTTCCCGGCATCTTGTGGGTTCAGGCCAGGACGGATCATCAGCAAGTCTCTCCCCGTCTGTGCCGTGGGGGGGTCGGTAGTGACCTGAGTTGTGCTGAGCTCCTCAAGCAGTGTCGGCACTAAGTGTTCTTGGTTCTTCTCCCAGGGAAGGATGGTGATATCCTGCCAGTTTCCCGTGCCCCTGAGCACTTGCTGCAGCTGAAGAGCAAGGTAAGGCTGAGCAGCCTCTCCAGAGGGGGTGCCACCTCCCCATTGCCCTGGTGGCTGGGCCTGGCCTAGGCCCCAGCTGTCCCCAGCTATAAGTTTTCACATGTGCTGTTCCTTCCTGGCCAGATCCCTGTGTGCTGGGGCGCCTGGGGTGGCGTGAGAGTTACAGGAGAGTCAGAGAGAGTAACAGTGCGGCTTGGCCACTGAGCGAGCCTTGCCCGGTCTGTGGCCTCCCCGGCCCAGGGCACTTCCAAGTCGCTGGCAGATGCTGTGAGGCAGGAGCACTGTGCTACCGGCCCGTTCTCTGAGTCCTGCTGCACTGCGCTCCCTCGCGGCCGTGTCTGCTGTCGAGCCCCCCTGGGTACGGGAGCTAGAGGGCGCAGAGCAGGTTGCCCCGGCTGCCGCAGGCTCGCTGGGGGCTGCAGTGCTGAGGTGCGGAAATGAGTTTCCTGCTGTGCCCACGGCTCAGCCGCAGGGGGCAGGTTGGGGGCTGGAACGCTCTGCACAGAGCATCGGGCTCTGACAGCAAGGGGAGACCGGGTGGTGGGGAAGGCAGGCCCTGCCATCCCACGGGCAGCTCTCGCTCTCTGGCCGGCCCTACCTCCGCCCTCTTGCTGGGACGAGCTGCAGCTGATTTGTCTGGTTACTGAGAGTCCTGGTCCCAGAGGGACCCAGCATGTGACAGTCCCACAGCGAAGGGCAGACGCACCCCACACTCCCCAGGATGTGTGCGGGAAAGCATGGCTGTTATGGGACTCCTTCACGTGGGGAGAGCCCCTCTGACCTCCGCAGTGCAGTTCTGCTGGCAGCTGTTCCCAACCGTTAAATGAGGGCACCCGTCTGCGTGTGGGGTGCAGGTACCTTTGGGGCTAATACAGAGGGTGGCTGCTGGCCACAACGCGCCTCAGCACTCTGTGTGGTTCCCAGGGCCCGGAGCACATCTGTTGCAGCTGCATCTCGCTGTGTGGCAGCTGGATCGCCTATTCCACGGCCTCCAGGCTTCATCTGCACAGAGTGCACTTGGAGAACGGCAGCGTCAGCGTCAAGAGGGTGAGTACAGGCCCTGCTGTCGGGGGCTAAACCTGGGCGTGGGGGCTTGTTCCTGCCCTGACTGGCCGTTGCTGATGTCACAATGATGGGGCGGCATTAGAATGGGTTCTGTGGGATTGCGAGTTGTGTGATGGAGTGGGGGAGGGAAGACCGCGATGGGAAAGGAAGGACCTCGGTCCAGTGCCCCCTTGTAGCCAGCTGGAGGGCCATGGAACCCTGAGCAGTGGGCGTGCCTTGCCATCTGCATGTAGGAAGTGAGCGCTGACTCCGCTCTCCTGCTCTCTCCAAGGTCTCCAAGGTGCCCAAGCTGCTGTGCTCAGCCCACCAGCTCCTGTGCTCCGCCGACTCCACCCGTCTGTTCGTGGCCTCAGATCAGGGTGCCGTTCATGTCCTCAAGCTCCTGGAGCCAGGGGGCTGCGGGCACCTGCAGACCCTCCGCCCAAACTCAGGTATGCGCTCCCTGCAGCTCCTGTGTGGCTGCAGGTGGGAGCAAATTTCAAAGGATCCCCAGCCCTCCCCAAACCTGGGGCAGTAGGGGAGGCTAGCCCTGGGCTGAGCCATTCCAGCCCCACTGCCTTCCCTGGGGCTTTGCTGGTGGGGGGCATTTTTTCCCCTGGGGCAGCCTATGAACGCCTACCCCCCCATTTGAGATGCCCAGAGTGCCCTGGAGCTGCTCCCCCTTGCTCCTGAAATGGAGCGTGTCTCGTCCACACTCCCTCGGACTCTGTCGGGTTTGCTCACCAATCTGCCCCCAGTGCCCTGATGTGACCTCTGCCGAGGTCACTATGACTAGGTGTATGCACCCCTAGGAAGAGCCTGGTGGGGGGCAGCGATCCCCTATGGCTTTGGGCCGGGGCTGGATTTGGGGTGCCTTCAAGTGCCCTGCACCTCCATGGGGCTAGAGAGGAAACGACTGGTGCTGAGCAGTGTGGCCGCTCTGACTCTCCTGCAGGAAGCGCCGAGGCTGTGTACCTGCTGGCAGCGAGCGCGGACGGGGACTGGCTGGCTGCCGCTGGTGGGGACTGGGAGATCAACATCTACAGCCTGAGACACTTCAAGGTGAGAGCGGTGTGAAGGGTGCCTCCTGTGGTGGGAGGGGTGAACCTGCATGTGTTCTGGGGGTTGGCCATAGCCGGGAGACCTGCCGACTTGGTGCATGGGCTCTTTGGGGCGCTCTAGCTGCATCACTGCCTTCCAGAGGGCAGAATCCTGGGAGTGTCTGCTGCGATCCGGTGTCCATTGCAGCTCGGACTGTTTGGACACTGCGAGCCTGGCATTTCGGTCCCGCGGACGTCCGTATCTCACCCTGTCTTCTCTTCTCAGCCCCACTGCACGGTGCCTGCGTACAACTGCGCGGTGACTGCCCTGGCCATTCACCCCGTGACCAATAACCTCGTCATCACCCACTCGGACCAGCAGGTAAGGAGCTGTCTCCTGGGTCTCGTCTCCTGCACAGGCTTCCCGGTCTCACCTGCTGCTCCGCTTCCCGTTAACTGCCTGTGCTTGGGCAATACGGACTCCATCCCGCCAGGGCGCCGTGCCTGCCCTCAGAGTTGGTTCCTTGCGTCCAGGCTCTCAGGAATGAATGCACCCCTTAGACTGGTTTGTGGGTCACTGTTGCAGTCGCTGGAGTTCCAGTTTAGGGACGTTGGTATTTACCAGCCACAGCCCGGGTGTGAAGTTGGCAATGTCTGATGTCAATCCCGTGACAGGGAACTCTTCCCATTGTGGGCACCATCCTTCTCGCTGCCAGCTGAGTGGTTTGGGGCTGGAGTGGCCGGGACAGGCCACCAGTTGCCTCAGTCCTAGAGGGGAGGCTGGGTCAGGTCAGCCCGGGCTGTGGGGTGGTGGAGCAGCCTGGCGGTTCCTGACTGCTCATCTGGCCTTCAGGGGAAGGGTGGAGGAGGGACTTGGCCAGGGGTATGTCCGTCTGTGTCTGGGGCTGTAATCCTGCTTCTTCCCGCCCCGCCCCTCCCCTGTGCTCTGCAGGTGTTTGAGTTCAGCATCCCTGACAGAGAATACACCACGTGGAGCAGGAAGGTGCAGCAGCACGGGCTGCATAAGGGTTGGCTGGAGCGGGACATGCCCATCACCCATATCACCTTTAACCCCAAGCAGCCAGCACACATCCTCCTCCATGACACACACATGTTCTGCATCCTCGACAAGTCACTGGTGAGCCCTGGCCCTGGGTCACTTCTGTGAAGCAGCTTGTGGTACAAGGTGGGGCGAGCAGGGAAAGCTGTTCTGCCAGTTAGGGCCTTGCCCCCGTGGGTGTCTGATCAAGGGACGTTCCCTGGAGCGCAAGGCGATGGGCATCCCCCTGGGTATATAGCTGCGCGGCAGCTCCTGTGACTTGCACAAGCTGCCTTGTTAGCAATGGCTGAGTCTGGGAAGGGGAGCGGGGCAGGGTCGGGAGCAGGGGAGTATGTGGAGTGTGTCCCCCCCATGGGCTTTCCTGATACCTTCTGAAGTGGCTCTTGTAGCCGCTGGTGGTGCTCGGCCTTAGGGTGGCAGGTCGCACCCCTGGCTGTTACATGGGCCTGGTGCCTTAGCCCGGGATGTTAGTGTGTCAGTTGGTTTGGGAGGGGCTGCAGCAGGTTGGGGAGTAGTGTGCTGAGTGTGCACCAGCACAATACAGGGGCTTGTCCTGTCCTGTGCAGGATGGGGAGCGCTCCCCGTTTGCGGCCTCTCTTTAGCATAGCCTGTGCCAACGGACAGCTCCCCAAGGGGCTTTGATCTCGATAGAATGGCTGTGCCCGTGTGCTTGGCCTGTCCCACCAAAGCAAACCCCCCCCGAGAGGATCCTTTGTTGGGTGAGAGCAGCGGGAGGAATGGACCAAACAGGAATGGGGGGCTCTGTGGAGGGTGCTGAGACACACACTGTGGGCTTTCTCCCCAGCCTCTCCCCGACGATGCAACCCCGCTGATGAATCAGACTAGCTTGAAGCAACTCTCAGAGAAGGCCAGGCGGGGCCATGCTCACGCCTTCAAGATCTGCAAAAAGTACCAGGTGAGTGTGCTAATGTGAGGGCCGCCTCTGGGGAGGGATGGGCGGCTGCCTGCTGGGCCCACAGCTCACCCCTGCAGCCGGGTACGGGAGCCAGGAGAGCTTTTCCTTGTGCTGAAGTTCACACACGTCTGCTGGGAGGTGCTGCGCTGCAGCTCTTCCCTAGTGGGATGTTTACTCCCCGGGGACTAATGCCAGCGCTGAGATTCCAGGGTAGCAAGATCAGCCCCTGGGTGCCCTGCTAGCTGGACGGCTCTGGAAACAGCAGGGTGGTGCCAGAGAGCTGAACTTGATGCCCATGGGTTTTGAGGTGGGAGTCACGGCTGCTCCAGCTGGCTGACACATGGAGGCTGGAGCAGGCTGGATACACCCGTTCCCTGTCAGTCAGTGGAGGGAGGTCTGGGATCTGTTGTTGGAGGAGGACTGCGCCTGTCTAGCCCCTGAACTCCCCCCAGGATCAGTCCGTTCTCACAGGGGATGTGATCCTGATGGGACAGCGCCCCCTGCGCGCACACGCACTCTCTGGTGCTTCGTATAAAACACAAATGCTCCAAACGTGCTGCCAGCCACGGGAGTCGGGTGTAACTCTCACTCCATGCCTGACCCTCCCTCCCTCCCTCCTGCAGGGTCTTGGGCAGTAGTGGCAGATGCTCAACTGCCCCAGGGTCTGGTGCTGTGTTGGAGCTGCTTCTGTTAGATGTTCTGACAAGCGTGTGGCTTAACTCTGAGCAGCCACCCCCACGTGCAGCTGATCCAGACCAATTCTTCGGCCTGCCTGGGTGCCTCCTGGAGAGGCCCGGAGTCCTGCTGAGAGGGCCTGAGACAGCTCTTGTGCCCAGGTGTTTCTGACCTGAAGTCTCTCATGCTTGGGAGGGTTAGGGGGGTGGTATTGCTCCTCTTTCAGCTCCTCCCCAGCAGGGCAGACCTCTGTGATCTCCCAGGCTCGCTTACCAGCTGCTGGGTGTGCATTTCTATGAAGCAGCGTCCCTTCTGCCTGCTCTGTCGCACAGACCTTTTGAACCAAGCCAGAGCTGCCTTGCTGGAGGCTGGTCACTACGGAGCAGTATGTGCCCATCCCATTGACCTTATACAGCAGTAGGTTGAGAGGACTTGATTTGAGGTTATGGGGCTGCCTGGTGTAGGGAACTGCAGGGTTTCAGAGGATCTTAGGCTGACGACTGCAGAGGGGCTCGCTGCTCCTGTTCCTGGACCCTGTGGCTAGGAACTGGTCTGGCAAGGCTGCTGGAGAGTTGATTCGTGTTACTGCAGAGGCTCCTGGATGCACTTGTCAGAGCTGCTTATGCTGTTCCGAGAAGAGCTTTAATCTTGTCGCCCTCTTCCTGTCCTGCAGCCCCTGCTGTTTGTGGACCTGCTGGAGGAGGGCTCCCTGGTGGTGGTGGAGCGGCCCCTGATGGACATCAAGACACAGCTGCCCCCACCTGTCCAACAGAAGAAGTTTGGCACCTAAGAGCGGAGCTGGGTGCTCTGCCCATGGAGACTCTTTGTACTGTTGCTTCCCTGGGGACACTCGTAATAATAAACCCCTGCTGTTCTGTAGGCCTGTGCTGTCGAATCTCCTCTGCCCTGTTGGGCTCCCTGCTTTCCTAGCAACTGAGATGGCTCTAAGGTCAGGTTCCAAAGCAGGGATGTGTGCTGGAGGGATGGGCCCATCAGCCCTCCTGGGGCGTCTCTCATCCTCATCCGATCCAGCAGAGACCCCAGGACCCACTTCCTGGCGCGTTACACCAATCTCTCCCCCTTTTTGGGAATCGTCGGCCCCAGGCTCGCGGTCGGCAGTGGCTTTATTGCTCTAGGTGCTGGGGCGCCTCCTGCGGCACTGACCACCAGCAGCAGGGCTGGTTCATGGGCTGATCCCAGAACTGAGCCTGGAAAGGAACTCTTCTCACCATGTTTAATGGGGACAGCAACGCTCACTGGTCGCTCTCGGGACTGGAAACCCATTGAGCCAGGCTCTGCGCAGGTGTAGGAGGAGACGCGATCCCTGTCCCATAAGACCTCCAGCCTAAATTAGATGCTGGAATCCATTTTGGTGACACCTCGGCACATTTTGGACCTTCCCATCCACTCCTCTGTGTCCTGCTGCTGGGCTGCTCGCTATGGGGGGGGGGGGAGGCGGGGGGGCCTCTGCCAGATGTAGTCAGTTCTTGCCCAAATTCATACCAACAAATATAGCCACTTCGGCTGGTGCCAAAAACCCTGCATCAAACCAAATTTCACACCCAGTTCTCCCTTTGTAGACAGTGACTAGCTCTGACGGGAGGAGATCCGGGTGATTGGAAGCAGACCAGGCCAGAGTTCTTTTAGCTGGCGACCTGTACTCAGAAGGTGCCTGTACCTGGGGGTGGGTTGAAATGCAGCTTCTGGTGCATGTTACTGTGTTGGTGGCTCTTTTATAGAAGGCAGGTGCTCGCTCGCTTTGGGTTTGGTTTGTGCCCAATTCGCTGCTAGTGCCATGATCAAAGTCACTGCGGCGTGCCCGGGCAGGGACCCTGCTTAGAATGTGGAACTTGCACGCTTTCGTGTGCAGTTGCCTATGCAGTATTTATGGGCAAGTGTACAAATCTGGGCCTAGACGGAGCGGCAGGCAGTTATAGTAACTCAAGAACACTGACTGGCTGCTGCTGGCTTGTCTAAGCGGCTCTGGGGTAACCGTTCCCGGGCTGTGTGAGTGCCCGGAGTAGATGTCAGTGCTGCACGTACAGGTAGTGACTTGTTGCTGTTGTGTACATGCTGTAGCTACCTGGCTCTCGCTGCCTGTCTGCTACTGCCTGCACTCACATGTCCCACCCCAAAGGCAGCTGCAGGCAGCTCCTTGTCCCCTCCAGGCCTCTCACCCCACCTCCTCTTCCAAGCCCGCTTCCCTCCCCCTCCCTCTGCGTGCCCTTGCACCTACATAGTTCAGCATGGCCACGTGCACCTTGACTGGTGGTAAAAGACCACAGTGGGTGTCATGAGGCAGAGTTGGCCTGAAATGTTACTAACTACATTTTAAAAGGACAGTCTGCTAGTAGCTTCTGTCCCAGACCATAGACAGATTTCCATCTTGCCCCAGAACCTGGACACTGATCTGATGTGTATCTGGCTCAGTAAGTGATTATGAGCCATTTGAACCCTATGTTGGACACCCCTGTTCTACCCCAAAAGTTCTCGGGCTCTTTTCGTTGTGTGGGTTGTGCTGTGAATGCCTCCCTTCCATTTACCACGCCCCTCGCCCTCCATTTGCCATCATTTAGCCCCACTTTCCATCCCATAACCTTCCTGTGCCAATTCCAGCAGATGTTTACATGGAAGAGAAGTAGTAGGGAAGTCTTAAGGGATGTTGGTTGTCTCTTAATATGACTTGACTTAGCTGAGCTGGAGAGCCAGCCCCATGGCAGCAGCCACTGCTTTGCTGATCAGTCTGAGAACTGCTGTTCTGCATTTTCATAGCCTTTAAGGATGATATTTTGAACTCTGTGGTGCAGAAAGATGCCCACTCAGCCTTTAGATATCATCAAACAGCACCCTGGTTTTCTGTGCAGGCCCCTCTAACACTGTGCCAGCAGGAGGCACTGTTCCCTTAGCTTTTAGGATACTGCTAAGGAAAGAGGAGAGGGGAGATTGAGTTGCTCTCTCCCGAGATGTACTTGGCCCTGTCTCGATGCAGAGGGCTGGACTAGATGACCACTCGAGGACCCTCCTAGCCCTGTGCTTCCATGATTCTAAGATGCTGCAAAACTGAACTTGGATTTTCTGGCCAAAGCAACAGGCTCGTGTGAGGCAGAGTAAAGGACTGCGTGGGTGGTTCCCTCTGGGCAGTCAGCTTGTTACAGCTTGGTAGGTGTCAGAAGGGAGGGAAGTTAATTCACAAAATGTGATGAATGGAGGTATGCTCAGGCTTGCAAAACCTTGCTCACTGTGAGCTTGAGTTTCCTTGCTGATCCGTGAAGGGAGACAGAGCCCAAGCCCGGTTGCAAATGGGGCATCATCTTTGGGGTTCCATGACCGTTCCCTTCTCCCCGAAGGAGATGATACTTAGCCCGACTGTGAGTGCTGCCCTCCCTGCTCCGCTGGGCTGGCATTTCCATTCATCTCCTTTTTCAGAGCCTCTTGTTTTGGCTATTTTAATTCCCCTCCTGCTGGAACTCAGTGTGGGGCATGTCACCTTTTAACCAAGCATCACTGCAATCCATCTGGCCTTCCAGCACTTGCGATTAACGTGCAGCCCTGTTGGTATCGGTGTAACAAAGGCCAGCCCTTGGATTGAGTTACAGCATCATCTGTCCGGAGGAGGAGGAGCTCTCTATCAGAACTCATTCAGCAGGCCATGGTAAATCACAGAAGAGCAGCTCGGCAGATTTTGGCAGCTCCAGTGAACTTAGATGACATTTCAATTCATCTGCAACTCCCATTTCAAGGCAAAAGCTCATGTGTGGTGAGAGTATTTGAACTAAATAGTGAATCAGATCAGGTCTCTGCCCACTCACACTCTTCAGCAGGAAACCATAGTTGCAAAGAATTGCTTTGTAGTGTAGGTTGTTCCATCTGCAGTGGAAAGCAGCCTCCCCCCCTTTCCCCCCAATATTGTAGGCTACCGCCCTTTGGTACTATTTATACATCTGATCAACAGGAAGGATGCCTAAAACAAGCCTCCAGTTACACAAGGGCAGTAAAAAGAACAGGAGTACTTGTGGCACCTTAGAGACTAAGGTGTCTGTACAGATTTGTTCCTGTGCTTTGTCAGGGAGTTTTTTTTTTAGCAGATGGTGTAGTTTCTTTAGGTAATCCTCAGTGGGATCAGAGGATAATGGCCTGTAGAATGTGGTGTTAGAGAGCTGTCTAGCAGCCTCTTGGTCATATTACAATTTATTCATGATTCAAGTGACATCATCATAGGACCTAATCACATCAGCCATACCATCAGGGGCTCGTTCACCTGCACATCTACCAATGTGATATATGCCATCATGTGCCAGCAATGCCCCTCTGCCATGTACATTGGCCAAACCGGACAGTCTCTACGCAAAAGAAATGGACTCAAATCTGACATCAGGAATCATAATACTCAAAAACCAGTGGGAGAACACTTTAACCTGTCTGGCCATTCAATGACAGACCTGCGGGTGGCTATCTTACAACAGAAAAACTTCAAAAACAGACTCCAACGAGAGACTGCTGAGCTGGAATTGATATGCAAACTAGATACAATCAACTCAGGATTGAATAAGGACTGGGAATGGCTGAGCCATTACAAACATTGAATCTATCTCCCCTTGTAAGTATTCTCACACTTCTTATCAAACTGTCTGTACTGAGCTATCTTGATTATCACTTCAAAAGTTTTTTTCTCTTACTTAATTGGCCTCTCACAGTTGGTAAGACAACTCCCACCTGTTCATGCTCTCTGTATGTGTGTGTATATATATCTCCTCAATATATGTTCCACTCTATATGCATCCGAAGAAGTGGGCTGTAGCCCACGAAAGCTTATGCTCTAATAAATTTGTTAGTCTCTAAGGTGCCACAAGTACTCCTGTTCTTTTTGCGGATACAGACTAACATGGCTGCTACTCTGAAACAAGGGCAGTAGTTGCTTTTCCCTGCTTTTTTTGGTCTCACACAGCAGGCGTGTTAACATTCAAACCCTGCAATACTCGTAATTCTGGAGTAGGCAGTCCTGATCCATTGTAAGTAATAATACCCCCCGTTCTTATAATTTGTTTGTGATCACTTCATTCTGAAGCACTTGACAAACCACCTATTAAACATGATACCTGTCTTATAAAATAGGATCCCCAAATCCTAGTAACTTACATTGCACTGGTTATTGTTGTTTGTTGCATATAATATTTAGCAAAGGTCTGATGTGCAAAAGCACCTGACTGTGCAAATAAAACTTGTAACTGCTGCTGTTTGAGCAGTCGACGGGGTTAGAACAGGGGGTGGGGTGGGGTGGGGTGGGGTGGGGGGGAGAATGTACCTTAGTCTTGATAGATGACTTCTTTAACTGAGTTTTTTATAGTACTTTGGCCAATTGATTTCTAAAGCAAAAATGCCTATATCCTGCCTCTCCCCCTACCCTCCAGAAGCCTTAGAACTGCTCTAATTCACAATTCCTTTCATTCTCATGAATGAGAATGGGGTGTCAATTTAGTGTGGTTATTGCTTCCCGAACCACCTTCCCTGACCCCTGCAATCACAGTGCACTGGGCCTGAGTGCTTAGAGCCCCAGGGCTGGAAGGAATTTATTGTATTTCCCTTCTCTCAGTAGGTGTCCTCAGGAGTCGGGATCACCGGTGATTACATATGTTTGAGTTAAAAATAGTGCTCCTGCTCTGACGGATCAGCAGCCAAGGCCTAGCCTCAGGCAGGAAGTTAGTGCTCCAGGCTGCACTATCAAGTGGGCCTGCAACCACATTTCTGTCTTAATATTGGATCTGCTGCTGAACTAATGCCATCTATGTAAACCTGATTATGCTTCCCTTGCTCAGGGCTACCATTTTCCTTGAGCAAGAAAATGAAGCAAAGTGAGGTGATCTGGAAGGCCCTCTAGGCTTTGGCTACACTCTGGTTCTTCAAGAGGGAAGGACCTAGTGGCCAGGGCCGGCTCCAGGGTTTTGGCCGCCGCAATTCGGCGGGAGGTCCTTCGCTCCGAGCGGGAGTGAGGGACCGTCCGCCGAATTGCCGCCGAATACCTGGACGTGCCGCCCCTCTCCGGAGCGGCCGCCCCAAGCACCTGCTTGCCAGGCTGGTGCCTGGAGCCAGCCCTGCGAGTGGCTATACTCCTATCCCCTCTTCCCTTATTATTAATACTGTTTAGCCTTGCACTGTCTGCTGCACTGAACTGTTTCCGATCCATGCTACAGCTTTGACCTCTAGCAGCTGAGTCTTCTCTCACTACCACTCTGAACCGCCTATCGGGGTAAGAAGGGCTCTCTGGGCTTCCACAGCTGGGCCTCGAACTGCACCTCTGATGTGCTCCAGTCTCCAAGGGAGATGGTCTTTTTCTGCCATAACTGTCCCCTGCCCTGGACTCAATCGTGCCTTGGGCAGGGCTAGAAGCACAGAGGCAGCGACTCCCATGTGGGTGCTGAAGGCAATGCGGCTGGCTGGGGGCCGTGGGGTGGCAGCTCAGGTGTGCCCGGATGAGGGAGGCCCATCTTGTGCAATTGGGGGTCTGATCTACGGCATGGGAAGGGCCCCTGGTGCCTGTAGGGGGAGGACAGCCCAAGCTCTGTGCAGGCCCCATGGGATGGGGGGGGTTGGGGCAGCTGCTGCCCTTGGACCCACTGTGGATGGGCACCCTGCTGGGAAGGGGGCCTGTGGCTCTCCTCCCCTTTGCGCTGGGGGGGGGGGGGGGCAGGGATGGGAGGAGCCTGCAGCAGAAGCCCCGCCCCTAGCGACCGTGAGGCTTTATTACCATAGTGCAGGGGAGGAGCTTGAGGCGTAAGCCCCGCCCCTTACAGCCGTTCCGGCGGGGGTGAGTCCTGAGCTGTGGCACCCCGCCCGCTGCTGCCTCTCGCTGGGGGGGGCGGAGCTCAGGCCTGCAGACACGCCCCTTCCCGCTCCCCACCAATCGCGTGCTCCCATCGACGCGCTGCCCCCGCCCCCCCGCGGGAAGGAGGCCGGACCGGAGCGCGAGCCGCGCCCCTCCGCCAATGGCAGGGCCGCGCCCGCCCTCTCCTCAGCGGGGCCCGGCGGGAGCGGGAGCGGGCCCGGGCCGGCGGAGGAGGCGCGCGGCGGGATGGCGGTGTGGACGCGCGCCGCCAAGGCGGGGCTGCTGGAGCTGCTGCTGCGGGAGCGCTGGGTGCGGGTGGCGGCGGAGCTGAGCGGCGAGGCGCTGAGCCTCACCTCGGAGCCGCCGCCCGAGCCCGCGGGGCCGCCCAACGGGCTGCCCAACGGCGCCGAGTGGGGCGCGGCGGGGGGCGGCCCGGAGCCCCGCCCGCTCTCGCCGCCCCCGGCCGAGCCGGCGCCGCCGGGCGTGCGGCGGGTGCGGGTGGTGAAGGCCGAGGCGGGCGGGCTGGGCATCAGCATCAAGGGCGGGCGCGAGAACCGCATGCCCGTGCTCATCTCCCGCATCTTCCCGGGGCTGGCGGCCGAGCGCTGCGGCGCCCTGCGGCTCGGGGACGCCATCCTCTCGGTGAACGGCACCGACCTGCGCGACGCCACCCACGACCAGGCCGTGCAGGCGCTGAAGCGGGCCGGCCGCGAGGTGCTGCTGGAAGGTACCGTGTGTGTGTGACACCCCCCCGGCTCCCGGAGCCAGGCTGGCCTTGTGGGGGAGGCAGCGGGCGAGACTGGGCTCCCGGTGCGACCCTGGGCAAGTCCCCGAAGCCGGTCTGCGGCTTGCATGCGCCGATGTGTCTGTACAGCGCCTCGCACGCTTGCCCCCCCCCCCCCGCCTGGCCTGTCCTCTCCAGGCGCTGCTATAAGACAGATAGTATCGCTGTTAGTGTATGTCCGGGCTCTGAAATCCTAGGGCTTAAGGTGGCATGGAGGGTTGTCTGTGTACGGTCTAGAGGCAAACGCTGGGGGTGAAATGAAGAGCTTGTCTGGGTCATGGTGCAGTATGATCCCCAAAGTGGTGGGCTCTTGCAGGGCGGGAGTATGTGTAGGAGCAGCAGCCCGGTGTGTACATCTGAGCTAGATACTTGGTTACTTTGGGTTGGTCCAGCAGAATCTTGCTTTCCTGCAGCTGCTCATTCATACCCCGTCCCTGGGCAGGGGAGCTCTGTTCACAGGTGCAGCTCTGTAGGCAGGAGAGTGCCTGAAAACAAGCTCCTCCCGCTGACTTCGTGTGTGGGCCTAAACTGAACAGCTCTATCGCTTGCAGTTTTCCCTCATTTGCATTTCAAAGCTCCTACTCTGTGGCATTTGTCCCGGTTGGGTTCTCCGTAATACAGAAGCAGAGCAGTGGGGATAGCCATTGAGTCCTCTTTGGAGATGCTGTCTATAGGGCTGCTAGAGTGAAAGCTCTTGTTTCACAGTCTGTCATCTCTAAGTAGCCCAGGGTTAGAGGGGACAAGTCCTCACCCCAGCCCTTGTAGTGGATCTACTATATGGAAGTGTGCTTGCATTCCCGGGATTGGAAGATGTGGCAGTGGGTGTAAGTCCATGCCTGATTTGTCTGTTTTAGGGGAATTCATGACAAGTAGCCTGGGGGCCCCAAACTGCAAGTGAAGATGTAATTTGGCTCCTCCCTTCCTTTCTTAGGGGAATCGTTCACTGCCTGGCTCACATGCTAGCAGCAACATCTGCTCGCTGCTAAGCCCCAGCCCATGGTGAAAGCTTTAGTGCAATTCTGATACTCAAGTCTGTTGTTGTGGCTTTGCCTCCAGTAGAGATGCTGCTGCTATTCTGCAGTTGCTGAGTGGGGTAGCGTCTGCAATTGAACCCGCAAGGTAGTATTTGTGGTTGGAAGTCCCTTATAGCTGAGGGCCTGTAACTGAGAATGCAGCTGTACAGACCTGTCCGTGGGTGCTTGAGCAGTAAGGTTTGTGAGTGATGTGCTCCAACGCCACTGGAACAGTTTAAACGCTGGGCTGCAAAGCAACCGGCCAAAGTTTTCTGTTTGCATGGAGTTGGAGGCACATGCTGTCAGCTATTCCAAGCAGTCCTCCCTTAACTAGAGGCCCATGCTGATGTGTTGGTTTTGTGGGAATGAGTCGTCTCCCTAACGGAAAGTCATTGGTGGCCTAAAACCTTTATGAAGGAAAGCAAACTGCAATATTAGGTGATGGATTTGGATATGTTCTGTAAAGTTACTAGAATCAAACTGCTGATTGCTTGTGTGTGGGTGGCATTCTGCAAAGAACCTTGAGCTCTGGGACTCACAGCTTGGGACTGCAGGTTGGATGGGATGATCTGGGACGGGTTCTCAAACTGCAGGTCGTGACCCAGGTTATTACGTGGTCATGAGCTGTCAGCCTCCACCCCGCTTCTCCTCCAGCATTTATAATAGTTAAATATAAAGAATGTTTTTAATTTATAAGGAGGGCTCGCACTCAGAGGCTTGCTACGTGTGAAAGGGGTCACCAGTGCAAAAGTTTGAGAGCTGGTCTGGAAGAAGCTGGGATGGCTTCACAGCATCATTTCCTGTGCCCTGAACATCCTGGCTCGGACAGACTGCTTATGTGTCAAGAGCCTTGTTTGATGAAAGGTCTTGCAAAGCGTCTACATGCTGGTGCAAAGAATGTGATGGGAGAGGTGCTGGTGATTGGAGGCAGATCCAGAGGGTCTTAAAAGAGGAATTTACCTGTGGAAAGCTGAAATATGCAGCAAGCTGACCCACCGTTGGTGGTGAGGGTGACTGCATTATCTGGAAGATTATAGCAGTAAGAAAACCAGAAAGCTACATTCAGAAGGGTTGTAAATTGCACGTAATTTGTTTAATACTGTGAAAGAGTTTGATTCTTGCTAGAGGTAAAAGGTGGTCCAGGTTTGATATTCCTTTGGGAAGCTGTTTCCTTGAAGTCTGCATGCTGTGGTATGGAGATGTTGGTATTTTTAGAGTGTTGTCTATTTATTTATTACACAACTTTGTGATTAAAAGGAGTTGAGAGCATAAATTATCTGCTGGTCTAGGGAGTGACTCTGTCATTAGTAATCTGTGGTAGCAAGTAGGGGAAACTGAGCGGTTTCTCTTCTAAACCAAACAGAAAAATGAATCTTAGTTTGCAAGATGCATCAGGAAAGCAGACAGAGAAACCTTGATTTCTGGAGAGGTAATTCCATTTTAAGGCCTACAGTTCCTGCATTGAGCTGTTTGGGTAGCTGGAGAGCCAGAGGGAGTGAGTCTGCTCTTCTACTGCCTTCCGTGGGCTGCCCTTTCTCAACGACATTTATGATTCTAGTGAGAACTGATGCCTGAAGCTGCCAATAGAGCTTCCTTTTAAAGTCCATCAGTGGTTATTAGCCAAGATGGTCAGAGATTCAAACCTGTGCTCTGGTGTCCCTAAACCTCCAACTTTCTGAAGCTGGGAGTGGACGATGGGATGGATCACTCGAAATTGCTCTGTTCTGTTCATTCCCTCTGAAGCACCTGGCATTGGCCACTGTTGGAAGACAGGACACTGGACTAGATGGACTTTTGGTGTGACCCAGTTTGGCCGTTCTTGTGTTCCTGTACTCTGACAGATGGCTGCCAGAACAGGGGTGGGTTTGCAGTGTAGCTGCCGCCTCCGGAATTTACCGTCTTGCAGCAGGCCTAAGGTTGTCGAAGTAAATCCTGCAGTACTCAGAGGCTAGATGTTCTAATTCTAGTACAGCTTTCTAAATCCTCCCTGTGCTCATGTGGCTGATTCTGAGGTACCTTCTTCCAGTGATTGCTGCTAACGATTACATTAACCCTTTAAAATGTAAAGCCTGAAACTGCTGACCTGTGGTAGAGTCCTGAGTCAATGGAAGGCTTGGTGGCATTGAACCTCTGGTTTGCAAACTGGGCTAGAAATCTCATGAGACTTTGCTGGGAGATTTCCAGCACTTCCTGGGCCTTTCTGTCACAGCCAGTGACTGGCGATAAGAATTCAGTCCTGGTGGAAGTAATTGGTGTAAAAGTGATCAACATGACAAGAGACTGCATAATGTTCTGCCATGCAAAGCAAATATGACTCTAGCACTACCATTCTTTGACACGCTCAGACAAGAAATATAAAATAATCCAGCCTTCCAAGAGCTCAAACGAGTAATTC
Organism: Terrapene triunguis; assembly: GCF_002925995.2. NCBI lineage: Eukaryota > Metazoa > Chordata > Testudines > Emydidae > Terrapene > Terrapene triunguis. The sequence continues at coordinate 221,126 of NW_020697273.1, forward strand.
TAGATGGATGGTCAGTGCTTTGGGACTGCCAAGATAAAATTGCTGCGTACAATGGGATTCCATTCAAAAGGCAGTGTCGTAATACATTACAGTATCAGGCTGGAAATGCTGAGCATAATGCACTGATTCCCATCGGGGTACAGAGATGTGTAAGAACTGCCCATAGGCTGTAGTTGGGTGCATTCTGGGCATTGATGGTGTAGGTGCTTCCTTCAGTAGCAGAGTGCAGTTCAGCACATTTCCCATCTTGGCATTTTTGTTTGTTTTTGCTATGGCTGCCCACAAATGTCAGTTTTTATGTTGATTTTTGGGCTGAGGAACTGGCTTGAGAACACACATGTTTTCACATACAGCACCAAACAGCCATTATACGGGGTCTACTGAGGCCACGTTCAGTCTGGACTGCATTAGAATTGGTGACCTAGAGTAAAAAGGGTATGCAGTCCATTACCCATATCCCTGAACCCCCTTCTGAATTTTGAAGGGACTCGGTAGTGCTGCTGCCGGGTTGCTAGAGTTATAACATGAGGGGCTCCAGCTGGTGCACAATTGTGAACTCCAGCATGAAGACTAGAGCTGCCAAAGGATGCTGATTTACCCCAGCTCAGCTGTAACCTGATAATTTGAGCCTTTGGGGCCTCTGGAGAGAAAGTCAGCGTTGCTCTGCAGTGGCTGGGAAAAGATTTCACGTCACTTCACTAGCTCCAATCACAGTTATTGCTTTTAACAAAAAATGGACTTGTCACTTGCACTCTCCATGGCATTACATTTCAGCTGATGGGATTGCAGGCTGGTCTCTAATTATTGGCCGAGAAGCAGAGAACGTTTCCATTCAGGTCTTATGTGCCAGACTTAATATTTCTCCTCCTCCATCTGTTTCCCCTTTCACTCCTTGTCTCGTATTGTAAGGTTCCTTTTATCCTCTTGTACAGAAGAACAAATAACTACATTTTTAGAAGTTTGTACTGTACGTTTCACCTCAGTCATAAGAGACAGCTCTGAGATGCCAGAGCTCAAAAGGCAGCCTCCCTCACTTTACAATCTGGAATGCATTACAAGATGCTTCTTGCTTTCTAGTGGGGATTGTAAAGTTACTAGTTCATCAGCTGTACGTTATCTAGTGACCCATTAGTACATGGCTCAAATGAGAGCCTCTTTGGGGTTTGTATATTCATGTAACAAGAACCAGGGGTCGCCCAATGAAATTAATGGGCAGCAGTTTTAAAACAAACTTAAGGAAATACTTCACACAACGCACAGTCAAGCTGTGGAACTCCTTGCCAGGGGATGTTGTGAAGGCCAAAAAGGAATTAGATAAGTTCCTGGAGGATAGCCAAAATGGTCAGGGAGGCAACCCCATGCCCAATGTCTAACTGCCAGAAGCTGGGACTGGATGACAGGATGCGTAACTTGAAATTGCCCTGTTCTGTTCATTCCCTCTGAAGCATCTGGAACTGGCCGTTGTCAGACAGGATATTGGGCTAGCTGGACCATTGGTCTGACCCAGTCTGGCCATTCTTATGTTCCAGCATCTCTTACGTGGCGGTCTCATGAGATGTGGGCAAAGGGCAGTTAGCGTGAGGACTGGGTAACTGGTCCAGTCGGTAGGCTCATGGTGCTCCTCTGTGCTGAGCCCTGCCAAAGTGGCCTTCTATAGAAAGGCCCCTGTAATATGATGGTTAGAGACCTGATAGAATCTGTGCAGTAGTATTATTTGGGAACAAGACTCTAATCTTGGATGGACCAAGCACCTGGTACTGGCATATCACAGAAGTGCCATCGTACCAGGAAAGTAAAATGCTGTCCAACTACTTTGTAAAAGCCAGAGCTAGTAGCTGCTGTAAGATGCATCCAGAGGCAAGAAGGCAGCAATTAGAGGTGCACAGCAAATGTGTTGGTTGCTCAGATGCTTCTCATGCTTGGGAGTGGTAGCCAGTGCAATGCTTGCAGGGCATTGGGCTCATCTGTAGCACACCGCTTGCCCCTCCTTTGCTGGTTAGCTATGGGAGCGGTTTAGAGAGGCTGTATTTCTGGGGGGTGGACCCATGCTGAGTGTTTCCCTCCCTGGACTCCCTCTAAAGGGAGGCTGTGTGTGAATGTGTTCTAGTGCACTATTTGATCAGGTTTTCTGAGCTGGGGGATGGGAAGCTCTTCCTTATGTTAGTTTTAAAGCAGGCTCCTGAGACTTCAGAGTAGAACTTCCAGGGAATGGGGCAGGTTAAAATTCAGCCTGTGTGGCTCACAAAGAGGAAGGAGAGCCGCAAGACCACCGCAATCTAGATAAAATTCAGCATGTTCCACATCTTTCCCTGCCCAAATCTCGCTGCTTTGCTGGCAGCCCCCGGGGATGAGAGTTTTCTGTGGAGGGGACAGTGGGGAACAAGCTGCAGCTTTTCTGAGACATGTTGGCAACCCCATGTCTCTAGTCACCTCCGGCCATGAGGGGTGCTGGGGGAGTATGGGCTTGTCCTCGCTGAGGCGTTAGCGCATGGTGTAATGCAAGTGCTCCTAGCCAGGCTCCTGTGCACACCCACAAAGCTCTAGTGGAGCTTTAGCCTCCAGCTGGCTGTGCCATCAACAGGGCTGGCTCTAGGTTTTTGCCACCCCAAGCAAAAAAATTTTTGGCTGCCTCCACCCCAGCCCTGGGCTCTCCCCCCCAACCTGCACCCTCCTGCTGTCCCAGCCCTGGGTCACTGGTAACTCACTCCCAGGGTGGGTCATTCATCAGGAATTTTGGATGTTCACAGAACACAGACAGGATTGGTTCCCATATGGTTACAGAACTGCAGTAAAGCGGAACAATTTTCAGCTTGTGTGATTGGAGGATATCTGGATGCATATTATAAGACTGTCCTACATAAATGAGGAAAAGTTGAGGTGCCTTTATTATTCTTTTGTTCCACTCTTTGTTTCTATAGGGAATTTGCCAATGCAATCACTGTCTTCCTTTTAAACAAAAAAAACTAAAAAAAAAAAAAAAAAGCAATGGCTGTTGAAAAATAGCAATTCCAGTCCGAAAAATCACTGGGAAGCATTTCTTGCTCAATTTTATCCTACTTTTTCTACAGCAAGTTACAGTGGATCAGTATATTTGATTTGGGAGAAACGAAGTAACAGCTGCCCAAACTGAGCTTGAGCACTCCTGAATTTTGAGGGTGTTCAAATCTGGAAGGCAAGTGCTAGATTCACTTTCTGAATATTAGCTATATCTGGAAAGGAAAAGTCAATTTCTGCTTCCATGGCTCAGAAGTGGAAATCCTCCTACGTGCCTGGTACTGTATCTAAAGCTGCCCAGGTCCTCAAGCAGAGCCTCCCCTCCCTTACTTTTCATTTTAAATTCTAGTGGGATCCACGTACCTCCCTTGCTAGGCTTCAGATAGAGAGGTGCACTGTCCCTTTAGTCCACCCAATTCCTTCTTTGGGGACTGCAAGGTGAGGTCACACCAGTATCCCTAATCCAGTCTGGGGAAGTCTTCTGAAGGGGATATCTGGGGCAAAGCCTTCTACTCCTTGGGCTGGGCACACTTGTCCCCCACTCACAGTGCCACCCCGTTCTAGCCGCCAGCTCTCCAGTCACAGCAAGCTGCAGCATGGCTCAGCTACCTCACTCCCTCCCCCTCCCTTTCCTGTTGATAGCTGCCAAGGGATTGCTGGGAAATGTAGTTCTTTCCCTGCTCCAGGGCTGGCTCTATAGGCAGGGAGCTAGGCAAGGAACTACAGCTCCCAGGGTCCCATGGGTTCTCCGCTTCTGCAGTGTTGCAAGAGGGGAGGAAGTGAGTTTAAAAAAAAAAGATGGCCAGAACGCCGCCCCCTGCAAATGTGCTGCCCCAAGCACCTGCTTGTTTTGCTGGTGCCTAGAGCCGGCCCTGGCCATCAACAGGGCGCTGCTGACGCTCAGCCAGTAATGCATGCGCAGGACTCGGCTACTCTGCTGCTCATCCAAACGCTGTGCTGCTAACCCAGCTGCTCTCACCCTGTGGAGCTGCAGGGTTGTGTGTGGTGTGAGTTGGGCTAACTTGAGCTAACACTGTCCTGAAGAGAAGCCCTAAGAGCCTGTCCTTCACTGCAAAAAAAGGTGTGTTCTTGACCTTGATTTGGGTTAAAAGCAGTGAAGGCACAGCAGTTCTGCCTCTAACTCAGGTTGTATGCAGTGTAGTTCTAGCCATGTTGGACCCAGAATATTAGAGAGATTTTTGTCTCTAACTCAGGTTAGCAGCTCAAATTCAACCACAGGGACTGCCCTGTAGGCTTAAATCAAGCTGCAGTGTTGCCATGTCTTCACTGCTGTTTTAACCCAAGTCAAAAGCCTTCTGCATTTTTCTGCAGTGAAGACATAGCCCAAGTCTCTCTTCTCCCCTTCACAGCAGATTGTGGGTAGGCCTATCTTCCCTGTAATGGAGTTTAACAGCAGAGGGGTGAGGTCTCCTCTGTGACCATTACTCCTGTGGTTAATGTAGCGCTGAGCAATGCTGGCTACTGATGGAGGTGAAATGGGTGCTGTGCTCGCTCTGAGGCCTGGTCCCTGATGGTTCTGCAAGCATGGGAAGGGGGTGGAAGATGGGTGCACTTGTAGTGCTCGGGATTGAAAGCAAAATGTGAATCAAGGCCCTGGTTCCTCTTTGTTGTTCCAGCTATTGTCTAGTGTTGTGTCTCTGACCTTTTTGGCTGCCTTTAGCCGTGAATAGAGGACATGGTTCAGGAGCTTGGGATGCTAGTGTCTTGAGGCTCTGCAGCAGGGAGAGCCATGTAGTGTCGCTCTGGTCCCCATGAAGCTTAGGCCGTGTTGGTGTACTGCAGATACACTAGCAAAATCCTCCCATTTTTGTATTGGCTTCTGCAGCTTTGACCACTGAGGGTATGTAATCAACTAAGCTTGACAAGTGTTCTAAGGAATCTTAAAGTACCAGGGGTGAAGTTCAGAGGCTCCTCCTTGCAGGCTGTGGCAGTACTGAGAATTCTCTACACTTGATCTCCTAGATATGTTTCCTGTCTGGCAAAGCCACATGCCGAGGCCCCCTAGCCTTGTTGCCCAGAGAGTAACATGCTGCACAGTCTTCCCTGCAGGGTTCTGCAGTTGATACTGCTATAGAGATATTGGTCAGCTAACTGCTTAAAAGAAACTGCCCTGATGACGCCGCCGCGTCTCCCCCCCCCCCCCCCCCCCCCAGTTCTCCTAGCTGCTGAGGCTCAGTATCTTCATCAGTGTATTTAAAGCTGTGTTCTAATCACCTTACCAAAATCTTTCTTGTTCCCTTTAGTGCTAACTGTTGCTGTCTTTGTGCTTGTGTGCCACCTTGTTAATTAGCTGCTGGAGGGCATGCCCACTCATGTAGTTTGCCAGCAGATGCATGTTTGGCTTGTAGACAGTGCTGAAACACTTCAGTTATTGCCGCGATTTGGCAAGCGAGTCTGCAAAAGGCCTAATTCTTCTTACTAAAGCTGGTTAACAATAAACTAAGTGTCTGAATATTTGTAACATTCTGTGTTCTAGGGACAACCTGCAGCGTCACCGTTAAGCTGCAGTATGGCCTGGTTTTATAATGTTTTATAATGTCACTGCCTACCAATATGAAGGAGACTTGTGAAAATCTGCTCCCCGAGCAGCCATTGGGAGATAACTGACTCTTGGGGTGATGGTAGCATTTCAGCTTGAGGGGTGAGGAGAGCCTATTTTAAGCATTTAATTCAGGACTCAGTAATTGGAATGAAGTAACTAGCCAAGGTAGATCTGGCTCAACAGCAGCTTTTAAAGCCCCCCTCCCTAACATCTGGCATGGGCAGAATATCCTTTCTGCTCATACCAAGGGCCATTTGAATAGCTGGGGATGAACCAACCCCTGGCAGTGACAGGTGGAGTTAGGGGTCCTCATCAAGGGCTGAGAGAGAGGGGGGGAACAAGTGGGGGGAGGGGTTAAGATCCTAGTATACTTGGTAGAGAAAGTCTCAGCCCTAAGGCAGCTTCCATTGCATCAGGGGATAGAGCTAACCTGGGTTTCAAAACACACATGACCACTTCCTCATTTGTTAAACTTTATCTTAATTCCCAGGCAATGAACTTTAAACTGGAGTTGAGGTTGGTAGAACACCTTGGTAACTTACAAGTGGTGAACCCTACAGGAGAGCTGTAGCCATACACCAGACAAGCAGCAGAAACCCAAGACGTTCAGAGTTAAGGTACAATTTAAAGAAGCCCAAACACTTGCCAGGACAGAAATGCACAGTTAGAATGTCCCCAGACTGTATATTTTTCTCTACGGCGACCCCAGCCTCCAGTGTTCCCTTTGTCCCTTTCACAGCAAGGGGCCAGAGCTTGAGAACCCCTTACTCAAACAGTTAATGGTTTACAGGATCAGGGTACTTGTTGTAAGGTGGGGTCTGTGGATCAGACTCTTCTGAAGGAGTTTAGAAGTTCCTGAGAAGTTCAGACTGCACCTGTGGATGCCTTAACTTTGGAGAAGTCAATGTCCTGTTGGAGCGTCCGTACCATGGCACCTTCCCACTTTCCTACAGTCTCTTCCCACAAGCTTTAAAGTCTGTGGAAGTTCTGAGGGCCGTATTTGTACTGACTCTTCTGTCTAATGTCACTAGCGAGTGTGAGGCTTTGTCACTGCACTAGCTCATTCCTTTTGAGTAAGTGCTCTACTTTTCTGGCCAGGCCTGGCAGGGTTGTGTGCATAGGTGCACTAGCTCAGGAATAAGGTGCTTAAGGAGAACAAGATGATTGGTATGTGTGTTCCCAGAGGCTGCAGTCGGGGATTGGGTCCCGCGGCGCTAGGCTACAGCAGCAGGCACCCTAGACGTATTTTGTGATTCAATATAAGTAAAGTGTTGGGAGTTGCTTCCCTTTCCCAAATGATCCGAAACCATCACAATGGCCAGGCTCGGGGCTAGACTTCAATTATTTTTACTTTCACAGATATGACTGCATTTCTGGCTCAGAGCTGACTAGCCATGCTCACCACAATGCACCTTTAAAATGGCAGCTGCAGCTCATTAGGGTCAGACTAATTGGCACAAGGCAGCTCTTGCAATAGATTGGAATTAGAGAAGATAATAGGGCCGGGGAAGAGGATTAAATGAGAGAAGGGCATGAAATCCTCTGAAGCGGGGTTTGCCTTGCTTTTACCTCGTTCACTTGAAAGCAAAGAAGGCGTTTCTCTCTCGAAGTACAGGCGTGTTTAGTGTGCGTAGCGTAAGAGGGAGGAGTAATTCATTGGGCTACCAGTCGTTATTGCTTCCAGCTGACAGCAGAGTCACTGCTGAATGCCTGTTTCCTGGAGTTTAGCAGGTGAGTGGCTTTGGTGTCTGCCAAGCATTGCACTAAAGGAGTCCATGGCCAAGGCTGCTTCAGAACCACTCGCCTGAAAGCACAGCCATCTGCCCTGCTGCAATAGTGAGACAAACAGTTGTGAGCAACAGCTGCATAGACCAGCCTCTGGCTTTTGCAGCTTTATATTAGTATGTCAGTACGCTCTCTGAGCTTCCTTCTGGACCTGCTCTGAGAGTCTGCTGCTCGCCAGCACTTCCAAGTTGGTGCTGGACTCAAACCTGCACTGAATGCTGCTGGCAATGCGGAGCACTTGTCTTTCTGTGACCATCACCAGCTCACCCCACCCTTCCTCCCTGATGATGTTTCCTCTGCTAGTGTCAGACTACTGGGCTGACCCTTGCTGAACCAGGTGGTGCTCTAATTTCTTATGAGCAGATGCAGGCATCAGGTCTGATATTCCCCGGGGAGCAGAGGGTTAATGTTTGGCCTCAGACGTAGGAGGAGGGAAGGGGTGCATATGTGGCAAAATTGTCTCTCGTAATTAGAGAGAGCATATGGCATCTGTTCATATCACTGAAATGAAGTCCAGAATCTTTTGTCCAGATGTCCAGCTAGCATATCAGGGGAGAGAAGCACATCTTGTCTGCAGAAGGCTGGTCTTCCCCCACACAAGTGCATCCGTCTCGAAATGTTTCCTGCATTCTTGTCTCCTCCATTTGGGTTCTTGTTAACACATTCCTGTTTACAGTCACCTTTGCCATCTACAATGCAGCCAGTGCCCTGTAGTTCCTGTAGACTATACCTCCAGTGTTTGAATAGTCCCATGTATTCCCACTCTGGGAACAGTTCAAAACACCAGGCTGTTTGGGTACCAGTCTCACGGATTTTCACCTTTGAAGAGCTTTGTTCGTACAGAGCAATAGCTGGGGCTAGTGCCTGACTGTCAGGGCTTTACGGCTTGAGGCGTGCAGCAGAGATTTCGATGGGTTTGTTAGGCAGATGTTTAACAAGTCTCGCACCACGTCAAGTTATGTTTGGTTCAGAGTAGCTCATATGGGGGGTGGTATTTAGTCACTGGGGGGACCTTGGTCACTGGTCTCCTGCTTTTCTTTTCTCCTTATCCCTTTGGCTAATTCCCTTTCCAAAGCCTATCAATGGAGCACCTGGTGTTGCCCACCCAGTTAGAAAACTGGCATTGTGCAAAGTTCTCCCTGAAAACCTGAGGGTTCCCTCCAACACAAAGTATATCACAGTGCTTGGTTCTGCTTTTAAAAGGGGTTAAAAATCCGACCAGCCTTGGCAAATCGTCCTTCGTTTACGCTGCAAAAATAAGCATGTGGAAAAACTGCTGAGGCCAAGCACATTACTCCAGGGTGTATTCTCGGCTACGTAGGCGGCTTCTTCATGTTTGTTTGTATATTTTTCCTCCCCAGTTAGAAGTTCTGTGTTCACTTTTGGTGGCTCCTTGCTTTCTGTATTTCCATCCATGCAGTTCATAGATTCATGGATTTGTAAGGCAAGAAGGAACTACTGATTCGGGGCTGTTTTCATGTCCCAGTGAACTACATATTAACATCAGGAAAACAGGGTGCTAGGTTGTAGCCAATTCCTTGACTTCAATAGCTTGCACACTTGAATGATAACCAAGCTCCCAGTTTTGTCCCTGCTGGAATTGCAGGCTCCAGCTGTTACAGGGCAGCAGTCCCTGTCTTCAAAGGGCTGTGTTGGCTTTTTCCTTTTCTGTGAATTTAAGCTGTGAAATGCTGTAACGCATCCTTCCTCAAACACCATGTTAATCTGCAGGGTTAGAATCGGTCACTGAGGGTGGCTTACAGTTGAGGCCCAGATGTGATCCTGACAGCAGCAGCAGCGTTAGCAGACATGGGCAGGGCACAAACAAGGCATTCCGGCCCGTCCTGAGAGGGATGGACCTTCCAAGCTGTGATTCCTTGCTGGGCATCTTGCATCCTCTCTGGCCCCTCTTAAAATACATTATGCAACTCTTGAAAGTGATGGTGACAAGCTCTGACTCTTCTCCTTCCCTCCAAGAACTGGTCATGTTACACTGCCTTTTATTGGTCCTCTTTGGCTCACTTTTAGCTGGGAGGAGAGCTGCAGTAATGGAAGCACCAGGTTTCCACGTGCAGCGGGGATGTGCCAGTTGCTGAGGCCAACCCTTCACTGACATGGGTTTTCAGTTACCAAATTCAATTCTAGACCTTTTTAGAATCTCAGCATTTGTCAAAATGTTACAAATGTTTTCTTTGAGTTCTAAATGGGCTTGGTTGGCCTTTTTTGCAAGTACAGTTCCAGTTGCACCTGGCCAATCCTGAATGAGGCTCCCCCATCTGGAGGGAGGGAGAGGAATTATTTCAGCTCAGTACTAATGTGGACACGAGAACGAATGGATATAAACTGGCCTTGGGGAAATTTAGGCTTGAAATTAGACGAAGGTTTCTAACCGTCAGAGGGGTGAAATTTTGGAACAGCCTTCCGAGGGAAACGGTGAGGGCGAAAGACCTCTCTGGCTTCAAGATTAGGCTAGATAAGTTTATGGAGGGAATGGTTTGATGGGATTACGTGATTCTAATCAATTAGGCAATAACGTGCCATCGCTGGTAAAATGTGGGTCTGGCTAGAGATTCTTGCCTGTATGCTCGGGATTCTGCTGATCGCCATATTTGGGGTCGGGAAGGAATTTTCCTCCAGGGTAGATTGGCAGTAGCCCTGGAGGTTTTTCGCCTTCCTCCGCAGGGGCAAGGGTCACAAGCTGGAAGATTCTCTGCAGCTTGAAGTCTTTAGATCACAATCTGGAGACTTCAACAGCAGAGTTAAGGGAAGGGGGGGGGGGTTAGCTTTTGTGGCCTGCTTCATGCGGGAGGTCAGACTAGATGACCATATTGGTCCCTTCTGACCTTAAAGTCTATGAGATCTATGAGTTGCACCTGGCCAATCCTGAATGAGGCTCCCCCATCTGGAGCTGCATTTAGCAGTCAGACGTGATGAGGTTCTGGCTGTGCACATGCTTTGCTGCCATGTTCATAGCAGCCTTTGGGATTATCTGATCAGGTTAGTTTCACTCACTCAAAAATCATTGATGGCTCAGCAGCTCACAGATTTTTCCTTTCCAAAGAGTCAAGCCTTTAGCCCTTCCGTGAAAGTCAGGGCGGTGTATAAATGACCCACCTGTGTTCTACCATGTGGGTTATGCTTTGGTGGTATTTAACTTCCTGACTGTATTGGAAAGCAACTTAGAACAAAGACACCAACATCCACATCTGGTGGCCAGCTGTGTAGCAGGCCCCTTTGCGGAGTTCTGGATTAGTGCTCCACCTCGCAGGGCTCGCCCATCTCCACCAGGGAGGGGAAGATTAAGGTGCATGGAGCTGTGTAATCCTGGGATAAGTGCTCTGACTGCCTGCAGGAGGCTAATATTAACTCTAGTTAGCTTGCCTCAGCAAGGGCAAGCTTCTCCTCACAGCATGGATCTTGGTCCAGCCGTGCTGCTCAGTTGAACCGATCCGATGGGAGCACAGAGCCGAAGGAAGAGGGCAGGAGTTATTGGCTTGAAGCTCATATAACCAGATGAAACTTTTCTGCATGGCCTTGGCTCCTTTGCTCTTTGACATATTAACACTCAACACGCGCTGCTCTCACAGCTCAACTGCCTCTGGATACGAAGCATGGGTCCCGAGGAGGTGGGCACGGCTAACCATGTCTATGCACCTGTCACAGGCAGAGACCTACTCCGGAGGTGGAGCTGGCTGCATTAGTCTGCTTTGTCCCCTGGTACTTCATTGGCTGTGTCAGGAGATGCTACAATGCAGCATTAACCCTCTGGTGACAGACTTTCTTCTTCCTGGTCACTTGAAAATGTTGTCTTTTGGAAGGCAGCTTTGGGGGGCTGTGACTGAATGCTAAGTTCTGATCTAGCACCGTGAGAGCCTGGCTTTGTCTCATGCCAACTTGGGGTAATGTGTTAGAGCCCGGGAATCCAGTGAGTGGTAATGCAGAGGGATGCTCCTTTGGCAGAAGTCTGCCCATACCTTGCCATTAGAACCGAGATTGGAACAGTCTGCCCTTGTGTCTGGGCAGACTCCAGAGAGAGGCTGGAAAGGCCTTGCTTTAATGTCCCCTTTGCCGTTGAGGAGCCTGGATAGAGCAGCACCTGCTGATACTGAATTCAGCAGTGTCCGAGCTCGCTCTGAGCCCATGGCCTGGCTTGGTGACTGAACCCCCTCCTGGCCCCAGCAGCTGATGGAGCCTCCTGGCAACCTGCTGCACTGTGCATGTGGTAGCTGGAGGTGGGTATGGCCTTGGGAAACGGGAGGAGCTCAGACTTCTGACAGTGACAGGAGTGGGAGAAGGTGTGGCTGGTCATCGTGGGCAGGACTAACAGCAACACTTGGAGTGGAATGGGGCAGGGGAAGGGGGAGAGGCCAGAGCAGAGGAGGGAGTGATGACCAAGGGTTTGAGCTGGAAGGACTGGTGGGGCAGTGAGAGTGATGCTGTGGCAAACTCTTCCCAAGGTTGGAGCCCACCTGGGCGCTGGGGAAGGTGAGTGAGCAGTAGATAATGCGCTGTGGTGCTAAGCCAGGACACATGAAGGCTAATCGCCTCGTCAGTGGTGCTCAGAAGGGCAGGGGTTCTGAGTTGGAGGATTCTTCATTCCTCTCAAGAGTTGGCTTTGACTACTGCAAAACTCATTGCACAGAGCATCACCAGTACGCGACACACCCCAAGGCCAGAGGTCTCCTTGGCTGCTGGCGTTCCTATTACAAAACCCCATTTTTGAGACGTTTGAAACTTGATCGCTTTGAGTGAGACCGAAACTTGGCAAACAGGCTTAGACCAAAGAGGTGAAATATTCTGTTCTATTAATCAGCTTTGCCAGTTTGGGATCGCTTCCTTTTAATGAGCATAAAAAAGAAACTGCTCTTCAAAGGAACTGAAGGCGTGGCATGTTCTCCTGACATGCCCAGAGCAAAGGGCTGGCATTACTACTATAAGGCTGCCTCCTGCACCTGCGCAGGCAGGCAAGGGGAAGTGGGAACTGAAAAGCCCTAGCACAGTGTGGGCAAACTATGGCCCAGCGGCTGCATCCGGCCCTTCAGATGTTTTAATAAAGCCCTTGAGCTCCTGCCGGGGAGCAGGGTCAGGGGCTTACCCTGCTCCGTGCGTGCCGTGGCTCTGTGCAGCTCCTGCAGCACTCATTGGCTGGCAACCACAGCCAATGGGAGCTGCAGGGGTGGCGACTGTGCATGGGGCAGCGCACAGGGCTGCCTGGCTGCACCTCCGCATAGGAGCCGGAGGGGGGACGTGCCGCTGCTTCCGGGAGCTCCGTGAGGTAAGCGCCACCCAGAGTCTGCACCCCTGACCCCTTCCCACGCCCCAGCCCTGATCCCTGGCCCACCCTCTGAACCCCTCGGTCCCAGCCCAGAGCCGCTGCCTGCACCCCCAGCTGGAGCTCTCATCCCCCCACCCGCACCTCAACTTCCAGCCCGGAGCCCCCTCCTGCACCCTGAACTTCTCATTTCTGGCCCCACTCCAGTGCCCGCACCCTCAGCCGGAGCCCTCACCTCTTCCGGCACCCCAACCCCCAATTTCGTGAGCATTCATGGCCCATCACACAATTTCCATACCCAGATGTGGCCCTCAGGCCAAAAAGTTTGCCCACCCCTTTCCTAGCATCTTAATGCTGCCGCTTCTCCTCCATGCTGGACAGCTCTGCTGCCCTAAGCATTCCCATCGGGATGCTCCCTTAGCAGAGGGCATGATATCAAAAGCCTGTTCTTGCCCTCTGAGAACATGCTACTAGCCTCCGGGGGGGGGGGGGGGGCAAAAACAAATTTAAAACCTAATGTGTAACACTTCTAAGCATAAATGACAGGAGAGCCTGGTATTGGATCATTCTGTGTCGATTGTTACACAGTTCCAGCAAAATGCCAGAAGCCTAAATCAGAGGATCAGACAGTCTGGCTAATGTGTAGGTAGTTTAGAATCCCAACTAGTGGAATCAGATGGCTGCACAGCCCCTGTGTAATCCCTCTACTATTTATCTCTCAGCCCCTCTGCTGGCTTGTCATCACAACCTTTGCTTTCTGCGTCCTGTCTCACCACGGAGCATTGCACTCGCCTTGCTGCTGTTGGTTACATTCTTATCTGACATGATTGGGTTAATTGCAGATGCCCATTTGGATCAGACCCAGACAAAAGTCAGATGCAAATAGCCACACAATTTTCACTTCTCATGACACAAAAGCTCAAGAAGTGTGGGTGCTGGTGCCACTAATGTAAGCTGGCGAGCCTTTGTCAGCAGCTCTTGTGCGCATATTGGGCTCCATGGGAACATGCGTAGCAGGCCATATATGTGTTGGGTGCATTCGTGGCTTAGGTTACTTTGAGGGTCTAGTGTGAGGGTTTTGACACTCAATTTTGTGCTATGGCAGTTTTCTGTTTGGGGAAAATAACGATCAGAAACAAGATGATTAGCACAATTCTCTGTGTTGAATGAGGCTGAACAAGGAGTGCAGGTTTTGCTGTAATACTGATTTCTATCCTGTTTGTATTCAGGAGAGATGTAAAGGGGAGGCATCCCCAAAAATGTAGTGGGCAAATGCCCCCTTGTGGTTGAGACGGTGGGAAAGCCACTCTCATTACTGAAACCCTCAACTTCTAAACAAAGCAAATCGTTCTGCCTCAGCGGCTCTGAATGCCTGCATGTCCTGTTTTATGTTCGCAGTGCACATTGTCTATTGTGTGTGTTTTATTGGAGCAGGATGGCATATTGTTTGGGTTTTAATGGTGCTTTCATGAATTGGGTTGCAAATATTTGATGTGGAGAGGACTAAGAAAGACTTTGAGGGCTTTTCAGATATTTTCCCCAAGCTGTAGACCGTTTTAGTTCATAGTGGGCTGTAGCTAGTTTGCTTTTTTCTTCTCTAGTCTCTGCTGACTTGTAGTTCATTAGTTATTGCCTTCAGCTTTGTTCCCCTTCTTCAAAGATGTATAATTAGGATTCACTGTCAACTGTCTGGTTTCAGGATCTGGGTTCCTCCGATTCTCTACCTGAAAACATGCCTTATCACCAGCTGCTCCAGAGCTAGGACGTTTAAAATGTGAATGCGGAGATGTTTTCACTATTTCCTTGCCTTTTATGGGAGGATTAGATTTTTAACAGTGAATGTCAATTGCATCATAAATACACAAATCAACAAAAAGAGTATTTCCATCAATTACTGAAATGTACAGATAGGCAAAGTAAGAAAAATGCTGCTTGAAAACATATTAAAGTTTGATTTAAGGATATTTACTTTGAGGATTTTGACATGTGAGGTTGATAATATGTATTAAGTTATGAGGCTTTATTTTTTTGAATCTCAACATGTACTGTCATTAATTTCCCACTGCTGTGAAAATTTAAATAGATAAATATAAAAAATGCTTAAATATGAACATTGATGTTATCAGTCAACAATTGAAAAAAAAATTGAATTTTGCCAAGCCTACTTGCATCAGGAGTGTTCTTGACCTCAGCAACCTCTCTCTGCCTTTCCAGAGCCCCGAGGTCACTGGTTCATGCAGGGAGAGCCTCTCTGAGGGGCTGGGGAGAGCCTGTGCAGAGCTACACAAGTGAACTTGTCGTGTTAGGACCTGATCTTGCATCTATTGAAGTCTCAATAGGAGTTTTGCTGCTGACTTCAGTGAGCACAGGATTGCACAATGCAGCTGTTAAACAGGAACCACTTCAGGAGTTTGTTGCAACTGATGGGGCTGTAGAAAGAAAAAAGTGTGTTTGGCCCAGTACCAGAGAGGAGACTAGGACAAAACAGCCCTGCCCGAAGTAGCTCTGGCCAGAACTCTTGCACTGGGTGCCTAAAGCCACAGTAGTAGGCACCCTGCTGACAGTGGGTCACTTATCGGTACTCCGCACCGATCGCTCTCATTTCAGTGAGAGTGGGCCATGCATAGAAAATCGGACCATTTTAGTAGGGTGCTTAATTTTGGGCACTTAGATGCAGGACAACATTTTCTAACTTAATTCAGGTCTAGGTGTGTCCATCCTGTGGAGACCAGATCAGTGCCTACTTAGGTGGATGCACGCTATACCTCTGCTATGAGAGGCAGCCTTCACCTATGTTGTAATTAACACATTTAATGTTAAATGGTTGGCACTTAGACCGCTGCAAGGCCTTTCAGGGATAACCCACTAAGTGGCAAAAAACCCACCAAACTGCTTCTCCCAGCTTCAGAAAGATCTCGGACTACTTCCACTCTAAGTTTCGGGTCATCCCTTCACTGTCTCTGCGGGAGGATTTGGGCAGGATCTTTGGAGGACATCACACAAGACTGTAAGAACCCAAGCTACTGCTTTGAGTGGAACAGCATGAGGCTGTAAAGTGAAGAGCTCCACCAGTGTTGACCACAACTTCGTCTTGTGTTGATGATAAGAATCCTTATGATACAAAACAGGTTTTGCATTTAAAACTAACAGAGGAGGAAGTATTCTCTGTAGATAGTGAATTGATCTGATTTGTTTCTGGTCACCGTGTCCTTTAAAATTTTAAACTAGATCTTATCCTCTTGAACTTCATTTGTATTCATAGGTTGGAAGAGGAAAAAGAACTGTCCTGCCCTCTCCACCTCCTAGAGAAGTGACTATTGCTATCAGAAAGCTGGCTTAGCGCTTTCAAGCCCTGGTCCCAGGTGCTTAGCCAGTGACTTCCCCTTGTTCAGTGGCTTGACTTCCTTTAAAACTTCCATAGCAAATGTACTGCTTGATTTTTTTTTTAATTTAAATTATTTTAAAAGATGATAGTAAGTTGAGGCCTTAACTTAGGTTGTCATAATTTCAAATGTAATATTTAATTTTAAATAGGTGTATTTTACAAAGAAAAACCCAATTTAAATGCACCCATTTAAAAAAAAAATCTATTTTAATCCACCCTTGTTCATAGGGCTTTTCCCCCTACGTGTTTGGCAGGGGACTGGCCTTGTCTGTACTAGAGGAAACTTGTGAAATTTTTTTTCCCGTGCACTGCTTCTCCCTTCCCTGGAGTTACTGACATTGGAAGCCCTAATGTAGACAGCCCACCTGCTGCTGGTACATTTTTCAACCCTGTGTCATCCATGCCTGCTGGGAGCAAGTCTAACAGATTTGCTAGCGCTGGTTCTTCCGGACTGACAGCAATACTGAGGAATCTTTCCAAAATGTCCTTAGTGTAGGCAAGGCTAGTGGTGAGTCTGTTAGCCTACTGTGAAAGCGCTCCTTCTCAGCTGTACTCCTTAGTCGTGTCTTCTGGGGGCAGGTGATCTGGCTAGGGGGAAATGTACAAATGGCTCCCCTTTCTCCCTCCTACTGCTGACACCGGAGAAGCCTTTGGAGCTGTGCCAACTTGGCTAGAAAATCCCCCAAGATGACAGAATCCCGGCAGCTGTGAACAGCAGATCCTAGGCTGGTGGTGAAGCGTCGAAAGCTTTGGAAACTTGGATAGCGTCGTCTTTCCGCAGGCATGGCTGCAGATGAGATCCAGGATGGGGTGGCAGCTGACCCCTTGGTCACGTTCATTGTGCTGGTTTATATTCTCTTTCCTGCTTCAGTTCCGTTCCTTGTGCTGCCAGGAACTGGGGATGAGCTGTCTGGTCCCTCCACCCTTCAAAGGACACGACTCATAGGTGGAGGTATTGTGCATTTGAACTTCATATGAAGAGCCCTTGTTTTGAACTCCGGGTCTGAAAATTCTTCACTGCCCTTAGTAGTGGTAATAGTCTGAACCAGGAGGGACTGGTTGCTCCCCTTCCCTCTTTGAACAATTCTCTGTTAGTTCACTCCAGTAGGGCTAAAACAGCAGACGTCAATCCACCAGCCATTAGCCTCTTGCTCTTTGAGTGCAGTTGTCTGACTGGGAGCAGAGGGAGCAAGGAGGCTTTGCCTGCTATGGAGATTCTGCCTCCGGCTGTTTTGAAGCTTCAAATTGCCCAAAAATGAAGTCCCAATCCACACATCTGAGTTTTTGTGGGGAGCACGTTATAACCATTCTTCTCGGCACCAGTCGCTGTCTGCACCACTGGAGCCAGCTCGCCCTTCCTCCTTGTCTTGTAATCTGTAATGAGATTACTCTAGGGCAGTCGTGAATATTCTTCTAGAGGGAGCACGTACAAGGGAAAGAACCTTCCACTCCTAGAACATGGTGCAGAATGCATTGTAGAGAAGAGCTGGACTGGATAGGCAACTGTTAGCAATGTGGAACAATTCCCTAATCGGTGTGGTAACTGGACGTTCTGTTTTTCCCTGACAATACTGCACACTCTTCTGCTTTTTAATAGCTCTGTCAAGTTCCTCTTTCTGACCAGGGATAAAGGATAATCGACTCATTCCATGCAGAGCGTGTCCCCTGCAGTCATGCGCTGATTTGGCAGAGCTATCTGAGCCCTTGGTGGCACAGGTTCCCACACCTGTGGGGATTTGGTTCAGGTTTCCTGCTTAATGAAGCTGTTGAGATTTTGAAGGTTTTTTGTCGAGTCTTTGATCGTCCAGCCAAATTCTACATCTTGGTGTGCTCTGGGCAGGTGCCAGGGGCTTCTCTCGGTCAGCTCCTCTGTTTAATTAGACCACATCCCAGCCTGAAGCGCAAGGCTTAGCTCTTCGTAGCCAGCATGGGGGAGAGTTAGCTGGCCATCCTCAAAGAGCAGGTTTAGACTCTCCTCCTGCCTGAAACTGGTTTGTTCAGGCTTGAGCCTGAAGCCTGATGCTGAGAAGGGAGGGATGGCCAGAGCACTGGAGCAGGGCAATGTAAATGGGTACAGGCAGCTTGGGAAGGGACCGGAATTGTGCCCCAAGGCCCACTCCCATGCAGCCAGTTTGGGGTGTCTTCTAGAAGCTGCATTTACAGAGTTTGGTTTGGATGCTAGTTGGGAACTGCTGGGAATTGCTGACCCGCTCCTGAAGGATCGAAGAGCATGAAGGCAGGATTGATGGAGTGCTAATTGTGTTGTAGAAGGAAATTAGTGGTTTCTGGGAACCAGCTGACGAAAGCTTTGTGGCTGTAATAAATAACCATCATGTCTAGATGATTAGCACTCAGCCCAGCCCAGCCAGGATGGTGGCTTAGTGCAGAGAAGGCCAGGGCAGAGAGAGCCTTCCCGCTTCATAGAGCCTAGTCACAGGGAAACGCAGTGCTGAAGGTGGGTGGAAGGTGGGTCTGTGCTGCTCTTTCCCGTGAGTTAGCTGATCTGGAGGGGAGGCAGTAGAGGGGACAGTCTCAGTTGTGCCTGCGGAGTAGCTGATTATATAGTGCACTGTGTTTTATGGAACAGTCTGCCTTGTATGGTGGCTAAATCCAGAGCAATCCTTGCATTAGTCTATGTAGCCCAGTACAATCTGCTACCCCTCTTAGACTGTGGGTACATCTCTATGGACACTTAGTTTGTGGAAGGCTGAGGTGTAAAGCAAACTTGTGCTAGCCTGCCAAGCACTAACTGGCCCTCTGGGCCCTGCTGCAATGCACTCAAAGTTCCTTAGTGCACTTTGACCCTGTTTCAAAGCAGGCACATCAAAGCACACTGGGAACTTTTAGTGTGTGGCAGGGTAGTGCGGGTACATTTATACCCTGGCTTGCCACAAACTAAGTGTTGAGATAGACATAGGTTTGCCAACTTGGTAATATTTAATAACTGGACACTCCATCAGAGTACTGAAACCTTCCCTGCCCCACATCTTTCCCTGGGGCTCCATCTCTTCTCCCCCCCTCCCAAGTCCACTCTTCTTCCTCCTTCAACTCCCCCTCCCCCATCGCTTGCTGCTTTTCCCCTCCCACCTCCCTGCCTGGGTCAGGAGGGACTCGCCTGCAGAGCTGGGGAGCCCTAGCTTTGTAGGGGCTGATGCGGGTGATGACCCAGCACCTCCCCATCCTGCAGTAACTGGACTTTAGGTGTTCGGTCAATAGATCTGACCGGACACTGTCAGGTCCCCTTTTTGACTGGACTTTCCAGTTGAAAACCAGGCACCTGGCCACCCTACATAGGCAAGCCCTGAGCCATTCATGAGGCTAGTCCCATTCTAAATCTCTATGCCACAGAAATTCACTTCTGGTTAGAATGTGGCCAGAGGGTTTGGTCCTTACCGGAACAGCACCTGGAGCAGTGATGTACAAAAGTCTATTTAGAAGCACAAAAAGTAGTGACTAAAAAGTCCTCACATTCTGGAGAGTGTCTCAGCAGCCATCCCTGTGTCACCGAAGCTGGAGCCCTCTTCACAAATAAGCAGACAGCTGATGTATGCAGTAACTTCCCAGAATGTTGTGTATCAGGAATTGGTGTGTGCACTAAATGTGGCTTCACGCAGCTTCTCTGGGTCCAGGAAGCTGCTGAGACAGAGAAACAATTAAATGATTAAAAATTCCAATAAATCCCAGAATTCAGTGCCCCTTCCAGCCTCTGACACACTCATCCCTGACATAAACAAAGCAATTAAATACCAAAGAGCTGCATTTCCCAGGTCGCTCCGATTTTTCTGAACTATAACTCCGCTGTCTGGACTCTGTTCTCCTCCTCAGCAGAGAGTGTCGGGGACCATATTGGCCTGAACCATGAATTTCCTGTGGTTTTAAAAATCTAAATTACTTCATTGTTTAAATGCTGTATCATATGCTGAACCCAAATTCAGAGAATATCCTACGCAGTATAAGGCGAATGCTAGTGTAGTCATTGGCAGCCAAACAGCTGCAGAGCCTGCATTTGCTTTGGGAAGCACATCCAGAGGTTCAGATACTTATCCAAACTTTCTGCAGCTATATACTTTCCGTGCCCCAGCTCCCCCCTCCCCACTGCTTGGTTATAGGAAGGGAAGGGAACAGCTTGCTCTTAACACTTCCCTATGCAAAGCCCTGGTCACATTTTCCAGGGGGCTGACAGGCCTGCTTCCATTTCTTTGTGCAGCTGGCCTGCAGATAGACCATTCTCTCCCAGATTCCCAGAGCAGCCCCGTTCTGGGGTGGGCCCCCTGCCTGCTGGGTCACCTGGGAGCTTGCTGCTATTCCTTTAAGCATGTGTCACTGAGGCTGTCTGGGAGCTGCCCTTCCGGGGAGTGATCAAAGTTTCTCAGTAGCCCATGGGTCCCAGGGCAGGTTCACAACCAGACCTAGAAAAGAGGCCACCTAGACTGAGCTTCCTGGTTTGACCCTTCCCTCCTCAGGCTCCCTTTTAATAGTGGCTCGTCTTGCATGAGGCCATTTGAAAGGGACATTTTTCTCCCATGCTGCTGTGGTCTCCGGGGCAGTGGTCGGGCTATACTTCAAGCAGATGGCTCAGTTTATTACAGAAATGTGCCTTTTTGGTTCCTTTGCTAGGACAACTCTAAACACCTTGGAATTCCTCAACTGAATCCCCGGCCCCCCGGTAGCTGGCCCGTTCCATTTGGGGGAGACAGGCAGCTGCAGCCATCCGTGTCTGTCCTGCATCGGGCTGCAGCTTGCTGCACTTC
The DNA here is from genome assembly GCF_002925995.2 of Terrapene triunguis. NCBI lineage: Eukaryota > Metazoa > Chordata > Testudines > Emydidae > Terrapene > Terrapene triunguis. The sequence continues at coordinate 241,876 of NW_020697273.1, forward strand.
CTTCCTTTCCAGCTGGATAATATTCTGAGCTCCTGTTTCCCCTTCCATTCCTGAGGAGATGGCGCAGTCGTGCAGGCAGTGAGTGAAAACTCAGGGCTGAGACTACTAAAGCCCATGGGCTCTGCTCTTCCCTTAAAAGCAAAAGGGGAGCGGAGGGCCATGCACTTAAATGCTTGGGTCAGCTGCTCAGGGAGAGAACCGGCTTCCCCAAAGGGAGCACTGTGCATGACTGCTCCACTCCTGATCACCTGGGGAAGAAAGATCCTCTTTGACGCTGCTGCTGTTTCTCCTTCTTCCCAGCCAAATCCTGATGTCTGGAGGATGTTTAATATGTAGCTTGTACTGTCGCGTGCTGAGATGAGAGGCTGAGAATTAAAGGCGGAGGCAGCTTCCAGTTATAAAGCAGGTTTTTGATCCCTCAGTCAAATTTTACCCAAAATAAACCTACCCACCTGTAAAACTTCAGCTGGGTTCTGCCACCAGCCTAGTTCTCCTAGGAATCCTGTGAGGCAAATTGGAAAAGAGGGTTGGGTGACATGAGGGGTCCAAAACTGAGCTGATTAATTTCTTGAGAAGTTTCCTACTCAGAACTCTGAGGGGAAACTCAAACTTGTTCTGGTTGGCTGGGCTTGTGCGGCCATTCACTCTGGTTCTGTCGGTCTGCGGGGTGGTAACTTTTGAACGCTTCAGCCAATCAATTCCAAAATTGCAGGGAATGTTCCAGCCAGCCGTGGCCAGAATCCTATTGATTGCAGGGAAAATCAGAAAACTGAAAGGGGGGAAATGGGGAGTATATGGAGCCCCTGTCCTTTGTTTAGCTTCAAGCACCTCTGCAATTGTCTATGGATCAAACAACTGGATGAAGGCCTTCAAGCGTAAGGAGAGCCCTTCTTGTCCTCCCAAGAGAAACTAACTTATGGACACCCAGACAAATAACAACCACAGGGTACAGGATGGGGGGATTCTGGTTTGGGGGTGGGAGAATGGGGAGTGCACAACTCCTGGCAGTGGGAGAATGCACAAGTCCCTACAATAGAGGGAGATGTGAGGGTGGCATCTGGGAAGATTGTGGGGGGGCTGCCAGGAGCACCTCATGTGTGCAGTGCACTCTCCTTATACAAGCTGTAAGTGTATGACACGCTAATCTATTGGTCTGGATGAGGACTGGTGCAGGTGGCGTTAAGTGTTAGAACTTTCATAGATTAGAATAGGTGCCTTCAGGGGAAGCTTTGCACCTTAAAGCAGCTAAAGTTTCTTCCTTTAGGCATGTGTGGGGTTCGTAAGTGCACAGCTCCTCTTACAGAGCTTGGGGAACCCTGCGGCAGCCAGATGGGAGCTTCTCCACCCGTGCACGAGTGTTTAGGAGCCTCTCCCACTCTGTGAGCCATGAAGAGTTCCTCCTTTGGGTGCCACACGGGAAGCTCCCATCTGGATGGTATGGAGAGCCAATGACCCCAACCCTCACTCCTCTAGCAAACTCCCAAGTTCTAGCCTATCTCAGTCAGGCTGTAATTCTTTGCACTGTAGCACTTAGGGAACTGCTTCCATTTTACATATGGAAGACTGGAGCTCAGAGGGGGTCACAGCAAGTCAGGGTTAGAACCCACATCTCAGAGTCCCTGTGTGTGTTCCTGGATCGCTTGTCTAGGAGCTGGCTGGTGCCTAGCTTCACTCTGAACTAGTATTCCAGCTGGTGAGGTCAGGTAATGGCAGTACCACCTCGTTGATCAGTGCTGTAGCTGATGGTGATGTCACTAAGCATCCAGGCTGTAGCATGTGCCTGCTGGAGGATCTATTCTAGAAGCGTCCTGATCTGTCTCTAGGGTACTGACACGGTCCCCATCACCGTAGTATCTGAGTATCTCAGTCTTTCCTGTCTCTCTCCTCATGCACCCTGTGAGGCAGGGCAGTTAGCCTCAGCTCCCCAGCGGTACAGTGGGGATAAGTGACGTGCCCAAGGTCACACAGGGAGTCTGTGGCAGAGCAGGGAACTGAACCATTGGGCCATCCCTCATCTCTGGCAAACGTGTGCAGGCAGAATGACCAAGGGAAGGAGGAGTTGGAAGTGTCCATAAAACACCTTCTGTGTCTGGTAACCCTCTGGCTTCACTATCCAGAGACCATTGCTGACATAGCCCTGAGACCCACCCCGCTCCCCCTGAGGCCATGAGTGGGGAGAGCAGAGCACTAGGACTGTATTTGCAGAGGCAGCAGCAGTCTGATTCCATCTAAGACAAGCAAGTCCTTTCCTGTCCTCACAGCATGCCTAGAGACCAGCTTCCTGTCACCCACAGTCCTGAGGAACCCTCCCCCTGTGGAAATAGTGTATAAATGTGTTTACCATTTCCCATCCTGCTGCCAGACAGCTGAGAGCTTGTCGACAAATGGGGGTGTGACACTACATCCTCCTAGGACAGTTCAGGCAAGTGCCCCCCCTCCGACCTGCAGAGGAGAGGGGCAAAAGCTTGCACGCATCCATATGAGGGGCTAGCTGGGCAGGTTCACTCACCTGTCCTCACTGGAAGGTGGGAGCAACTAACTCTTCTAAGTCTAAGCTAGATCCCTAGCAGCCGACTTCTGGTCCTCGCAGGAGACCATGCTCTGAGGCCTGTTTAGTGTGTGTCCCCCCTTCCTCCCCCCCACTGGCAGGCACTGCCCTCACAGTGAGTGCAGACCACTGCTCCCTGCTGGTGGGGGAGTCGGCACATTGCCCTGGGCTGCACAGATCTGCAGGTGCTGCCTTACCTTTCTGGGCAGGTGCATGCAGTGTTTTGTGCACCCCTCCTGAGGCAGCTCAGGTGCTAACACTCTCCTCTCCCACCTCTGTTCTTAGTGAAGTTCATGCGGGAAGTGACTCCCTACATTAAGAAGCCGTCGCTGGTGTCAGACCTCCCGTGGGACGGGGCAGCTCCCCAGTCACCGAGCCTGAGTGGCAGTGAGGACTCCGGCTCCCCGAAGCACTACAATGGCACCAAAGACAGGAAGGTGATCCCTCTGAAAATGTGCTTCGCCGCCAGGAACTTGAGCATGCCGGACCTGGAGAACAGGTGAGCTGGAGCCTAGGGAGACAGAGGCCTTGGCGTGTAGCAGGCTGCTCTGGGCCTATCTACCTGGCATTTTGGGTGCAGGGAGGAGTGTTGACACAGGCTGGCGGGACATGCAAGGTGAGAAATGATCCCTTTTTGGCTGCTTTGCAATGTGTAAAGGAGGCTGGAAGACTTTTAAAAAGCTGCTTTTTCTGCTTGGCTTCTATCTGAATGTCAGGAATGTGGAGCCTCATGTGTCTGTTTTCCTGGAGGGCTCTTGGGAGGCCAGAGAACTGCAGGAGTGTCCCAGGCCCTAGTTATGGGGGTAGGAGTGTCTGAGTCTTTGAGAGACTTTTCTCCCAGGTGCCCATAGGAGCTGGAGTTAAATGGGTGCTTACAAAGACAAACAGGGTTTGATTCCCCCCCCCCCCCCACTTGCAAGCCCTTGTGATGTCAAAGTCCTGCTAGATCTATTTGTTTTGAATCCTCCAGCAAACAAAGGCAGATATGAGACACCTGCATTCCTGATGCAAAACCAACCAGGAAAAACACACCAGACTTTGGCTGTATGTCAGGAAAGGGCACAGATGTTTCTCTTCCCTTGTAGGCCCCCTTAGGTGCGAGAGATCCAATGGCATGGGTTTGTTCCTTCAGGCAGGTGGGGGGAGCTGTTCTGCTTATCACTGTGATGAACAGGTGGGAGTCGGGTCTGCGCTGGGTCCCCCAGCAGTGCGAATGCCTTTGCAGCTGACTTTGTGGCAGCAGCAATGGGGCTTTCTACAAGAGAGGCTGATGCTGCCTTGAGTGAGCTGTGAAGCTGGTGGCCTGACTGTTTGTACTTCCCGACATTCAAGGTGGTAACCCTGCCGCTGGTTCGTTCTCGGCCAGGTAACTTCACCTCAAGGGGTGCTGATCCTGCCTGGGTAGAGGATAGAGGTAGGAGTCAGGAGACCTGCATTCTAACGCTGCCTGCAGCTCAGACTCCTCTGACCTGGCACAGTCACGTCACTTTCCTGGGCCAATTCTTACCCTCCTACACTTGCAGGGTGATGTGAGGGTTAACCGGCCCAGTTTTGGAGAGCTGAGCTCTTCAGCTGGAAGGTGCTATAAAGGGGTCATTATTTCACATAAGTCCCCCCCGGCAGTTGCAGGAGGATCTGGCAGTGTTGACTTCCTGCCCTAAAGCGTTCAGTGAGGAGCCTGCATTCCACCCCAGAAGTAGCTGTTTCATAGGTGGGTGTGGTTATTCCTTATCTGCCACAAAGTGGGAGTTAGGAGCCTTAACTAGTGCACATGACCCAAGTTGATTGAGTCAAAGGTGATATACAAGTGCAAGGCTCCTCCTTTGGCTGTATTAACTTGCACCCAGGGTCCCGAACACAGTTAGGGCTCCATTGTGCCAGGTGCTGTACACCCACAGGGAGGCCTGTGGAGCTGAATGACCCAGCGCCTGACACACATGGGGCGGGAAGGTGAGGGGAGCATCGAGGTCCATGGCCACAGGGGCCATCTGTGCAGATAGATGCTGCAGATCCCACTGCTGCTCGTTCGCAGTCACAGCAGAGATGCGTCTGGAGAAGCGGGGTTGTGATCCATCTAGTTCAGCTGTGTCTCTGCTTGCAGCCAGGTTACGTGTAACGCCTGCGTGTTTAGCGTCTGGTTGAAGACAAAGTGTCCTCTCCTGGTGCCTTTTGGGAGGTGCTGGCTGGCTGGGTGTCCACAGGATGTTTGGCTAATCTGCGTGTTGAACTCTTTCCATGGAGAAGATACCTGGCCTTGCGCCACACGCACACTCCAGCGGAAATGGCAGTTCCTCTGCTGGTCCGTGTCCCCGGGATCGGCTCTGGAGACGATGCTCGAGCTTCAGCTAAGCAGCAGAAGATGGACTAAAGGAGACTTAGGGTGGGAACAGCTGCGCCTCAGGCCAATCTCCTGATTCACTCATCAAATCGTAACTGCAGCTTGCAGGAAATTCTCAGTGGTTTGGCTACCAACCAGGTCTCTCCACTCAGCGCCTCTCCTCCCCCCAGCTGGCTGGCTGCCGCGTGGGACAGGCAGTGTTTGCATTTTGCTGTCCTCCTGGGGTAGAAGGCTCCAGCTCAGGGAAGGATGCAAACCCCCACATCTAAATTGCCTTTCTGGCAGTTTAACTTTCTTCTAAAACAGAGTTCAGATGGATTTGGGCTGAATCTCACCCAGACCTTCCCCTGCTCTGGTAGCGCCCGTCTGCCCTGTCACACACCTGCCAGGTGGGGGCGGTATTGCATGTAGTCCTGCCAGTGAGTGGTGGTTGGGGGCAGTTAGAGGCTATTAGTGATCCTGTTGGGTGCGTGTGTGTCGGGGGGGGGGGGGGGGGGGGGTTGGTGGTTTTTGGTTTTTGGGTGTGGGGCCCGGGGGGGGGGGGGGGGGGGGAATCTTGGTTGTGCTTATTTTCATTCTCTGCCCTTGCCACCTCTTCTTTGTACCTGCCAAGTGGCTGTATCCTATGTCCAGCAGGGGGCAGAGTTGGAATGTCACACCTAGTCCATGGTCCCAGAGCAGCTGCACTTTCCTGTTGAAAAGAGAGTTGACAACTGTGTATCTGTCCAGTACTTATCAGGGTTCAGAGTTAACCTGTTGAACTGGCCCTTGGACCTGTAGTTCACCCCTGCAGATTCTGTTGGGTGCATCTGGAAAGATTTCCTCAACCACCTGGGCTTCGTTAAAAGGAAAGGTTAAATTCTGTAAAAACAGATGAGGCCTCTGGAGCCAGATTGGCGTGGCCTGTGTGAGCAGGCTCTGGCATGGAGGCGGGGCAAATGAGCAGCATTGGTTGGCAGTACTGGGTAAGCAGTGATGTCCCAAACTGTGCTCTGCTGCAGGAAACTTGCTGCTTGGAACTTGCTTCTCCTCTCAGTGTGTTGCTGAGCATTTGAACTGATTCCCCGTTTGCCCAGGAGGTGGCTGGGCCCTGCCATGCAGAGTGGAGTTGCATTGCTGAGCTCTGAGAGTCGGGTTTGTCATTAGAGGGAGGAAATGACACTAATCACTTCCCCTTGTTTTCCCTGTATCTGTCATTACCTATGCAAAGCCCTCCCCTGGGTGCTAGGAACCAGGGAAATACTGTCAGGCTCTCACTGATGGGGAAGTTGCTATAGCTAGAAAGTACTTAATCTTCAGGGGGTTGTGCTGCCCCGGTTGTGTAGGGCCGATTACCTGATCTCCTGGGCCAAGCAGGTCTGACACTTACTGCAGGACCAGTTTCCAAGGTGGTGTCCCTTCACCGTCCCATGCTGCCCACACATCCCTGCTGGGAGGCTGCCTCCCACTCAACTCTTGGGAACAGTCATGGCCAAGCTACAGGGTTTTTGCAGCATGCAGGCTGCCTTTTGCAGGACTCTCCCTCAATGCTCCCATGAGAAGATCTTGGCCAGGAATAGTTTGACTTGGTACCTTTGCCCCACCAGCATCTCTGTCCTGGCACAGAGTTGGTCCACGATGGAAACGACTAAGGTTTCCGGCCTGCGCGTCCCTTTCTGAACAGGGCAGAATCTCCCTTGCAGACTCCTCTTAACTAGGTGGTGGGGAATGTAATGCCATCTCTGCCGAGTCATCTGCCCCTTTGCTTTAAGCTGCACAACTTGGCACACTTGTGCGTTGGTGGGTGGACATGTGAAAGAGCCGTAATGGCTTCAGTACTAACGTGACGGGGGGGGCGGGGCAGGAAAACAGCGTCTCTTTAGAATGCCCATGGAATTAAATTGCCAGAAATGTACATGGACGAGTAAGAGCTAACTGCTCGTATGTCCTGAACTCAGAACAGTATTTGTTCTCAACTGGGAGAGACCGCTTCCACAGCGCAATTCGCACTCCCGAGGCTAACGTGCTGGTGTAAGGTGAGCCACCCTTTCCAGCACTGCTGGAGTTCGTGCCAGCATAGGTGCTTGTGCAGGCTCTGCACAGGCATTTTCAGCACCATGTCCTAATGCTGGGAGGTTTTCATGGGGCTGAGCTATCCAAAGCCCCTTGGCACTGGCACCAGTGCCGAGAATGGGAGTGGGATACTGGAGCTGGGAGAGAATGCAGTGTCAGTGTAAATAACAGTGGCCAAGAGCGTAATGATGGCTTTGTCTGTCCTTGGAGAGCCAGCAAGCAACCCAGTCTGCATAGCTGTGGAAAGCCAAGTGAGCTCTGACATGCACACTGCTGACCTGGAGGGCTCGAAATGCCTCCCCTGTAGCTTGTGTGAGATGAGGAGTGTAGTCCAAGGGTACGTCTACACTTCAATCAAGAACCCGTGGCACAGAGTCCCAGACCCTGGGGCAATTGACTCTGGCTCGTGGGACTCAGGCTGTGGCACTAAGAACTGCAGTGTACACACTGAGACCCCATGTGGGGGGAGGGTCTCAGAGCCTGGCCTCCAGCCTGAGCCCAACCATCTAGACTGCAATTTTTAGCCCCACAAGCCATAGTCAGCTGACCTGGGCCATCCATGGCTGGGCCACAGGTCTTTTATTGCAGTGTGGTGGACCCCAAGTGTCTGGATCTGCTGTGCTGCTTCTGTGTCCTTGCAAGACTGAATTTCCAGCACTGGAGCATTCCCCAAAGCTGCGGCCTGGTACCAAGAAAGCGTTAAAAGTAGCAGCAGTTCATAAAGGGCTTGGGCCAGGATTGTCCCTGGGCTAGCACCATAGCGATGTGTGCTGAGATCATGGGCTTCCTGATACCATTCACAATTCACTACATAGTGCTGCTGGTTACTAAGCCAGTCTGTACCCCTGGGTTCCCAGGCAAGCAGCACCCTGGCAAGTAGAACTTTCCAGCCAGACTCAAGCGCAAAGTCTCCCCGTCTCCCAGGACTTGACAAGGAGGTGAGCCTCTGAGGAGCTGTGAGACCAGAGGTCTGAGCTGTGCTCTGGACCTAGACAAAGGCAGCACCAATTCCCTGTGTAGGGTCCTGCAGCACAGGCAAGTGGGAAGGGCAGAGAGTTGTCCTGGGGTTCCCATCAGGATCAGAGTGAACTGCATTTAGCCTGTGTTTGGAGAATGCAAATCCAATTACACAATCCCCGCTCATCCAGGTGGAAATAAGCTGCCGCTGCAAAAGGCTTTTGTCACGCTGTATCTGCTGCCTCTCGAGTTCTGCAGCAGGATTCTGCACTGACTTTGCACACTGGTGGCTTCCCGCGAGGAGCGGTGCACACGCTCCTGTCTCAAAGCTAGCCAGCCCCAATGTACTTTTAAGCACATGGACTCGTTTCTACGTGTTCTGTGGCTTCACGCCTGCTTCTCTGTTGTGCTAAGAGGATGGTAGGCAGCTTGCCTTTGGGTGGCATTTGTACAACTTCCATTCCACTTAATAGCCCATCTCAGACATTTCACGGTTACAATCTCATCCCTGTAGCTGCTTGTCAACAGGTGATTGCCCCCTAAGTCCAGCTGGGCTCCTGATTTGCCAGCAGTCTAATTAATAGCCGCTCTGTACTATGCACGCATCCCCAGATCCAAGAAGGTAACTGTGGAGAAAGGTACATCAGCTTTAACTGATGGTGGGAATTGTTGGCTTTCAGAGCGCTCCCATCATGTCCTGACTTAGGCATCATAAGGAACAGATGTGTCTGCAGCAGTTTGGCAGGGCTAGTCTGTTCTGGGTTCTGTAGCTACTGATTGAAGGGCAGAGGAGGTGAGAAGCGTGTGTGCTGCATCTGCATTCCAGGGAGGGAAGAGATGCCAGCTCGCCCTTTAGTATCTGTCTCTCTAATAGCCTGTGCCTGAGCAATTGGGTGAGAAGCCAGGCAGGGATCTGGGCTGGGCACCCCCGCTGCTCTGAGGGATGCTGAGCTGCCGCAGGAAGGTTCCTGCAGGAACCTGGGAGCCCTTGCTGCCTCCCAAACCCTCTGAGTGCCGGCAAGCGCTGGGCCAGTGCTCGCTTACTTCCTGAGCTCTCAGATGTTGCATCAGCTCCTGGCAGGGCTGCCTGACAGCTAAGATTAGAAAGCTCTGTAATCTTTTAATCAGTGGCACAGCTTCTCAGCCAGCTGAGGGAGAGGATGATTCACGAGGCATCCCCCTGCCCTAGCAGAGCGGGGATCGTCACCGCCTCCGGGGCTGCGGGTCTCATAAGCACCTGGACAGATGAGTTTCCAGACAGTGTTCTGCCACGCAGCACTGGAATTCCATCCTGCCACAGAGCCAACTTTGCCCTACCCTCCGTCCCTGTGGTGAAGTCTATGTGAGCGCTGCCTGGGCTGCTCGTAGATGACCCCAGCCAGGGGCTCTCCCTAGCAAACACCAAAGGGCTAAGGGTTCATTTGAGCGTTTCATGTGTACTTTTCTTGGGGAGCCAAACCCCACTGATGTAGGGTGTGTCTGCTGCAGGGCTTCCGCGTTCCCCCTCTGCCTTAGCCCGGCTGCACTTCTCAGCCTAGCTCTCTCTCTTCCTATTCAGGTTGATAGAGCTGCACTCACCAGACAGCAGAAACACCCTGATCCTGCGGTGCAAAGACACAGCGACAGCACACTCCTGGTTCACGGCCATCCACACCAACATCATGGCCCTCCTCCCTCAGGTGCTGGCTGAACTCAATGCCATGCTAGGTGCCAACAATGCCACTGGAAGTAGCAAGGAGGTCAAACACATCGCTTGGCTGGCGGAACAGGTATGCAGAGATGGAGGGCTCCTGCTGTCTTGACCTTATTTGGGTAGAACTCATTTTTACAGGTGTGGTAGCAGTGCAGTCTAGCACTCTGCTTAAGGTGTAGCTGTGAAGAGATTAGCTTTCATTGGCAGGCATGGGAGAAGGTCAGCACTGCAGAGATTACAGCACTTTGGTAGTGGCTCGTGTGTTTTCAGTTCTCCTTTCTCCACTTACTACTGTGAGCCTAGAAGCCAGCTCAATAATGGAATCCAATGGCAGCCGGAGCTGTGGGAGAGACCTGTCCAGGGAGGGATTTGTGCCAATCCAGTTTTGAAAATGTAACTTCTACCTAAAAACATCCTGACCCAATTAATGTTTCAGAGACGGCTTTCATCTCTGCCCGGCAGGCCACAGCTCCGGTAACCCTCCTCTCCTCTGGAGGTGTGGCCCCTACCGACCCTGCAGGGGCATGTGCTGTAGTAGTGTTTGCCTGTTGTAGACAGGGCTGTAACCTCCTCACAGGCTTCCCATGCCTGTTGTGGACGGGTTGTGTGCAGGGTTTGTTCTGATTCTCAGCAGTGTCAGTGCAAGCCTGATCTCATTCCTAGCAGCACTAGGATGGTGCTTCAGTCAGCAGCTTTGCATGCACACAGGGCTCCAGAATTTCCCATCTGAGTGTCTGTCCTCTCTTTCTCTCAATAATTCATTTCCCCTTTAGTCAAAACCTCACCTGATGCTCTTCCTCTTTATTTAAAGGCACTATGCGTATGCAGTTGTCTTACTGCCCTCCACGTGCAATAAAACGCCTCATTTCTAGGTGGGAGTTCATGCTCCAAGTGCCAATTTCACACTTGATCCTAGGCTGGCAGAGCTTTCTAGCTCCTGATGCTTGGGTATCTGTGCACCATTGTGCATGCATCCCTTGGATAACTAGACTGGCAGGAAAGGGGTGGCAATGCCATAATCTTAATGGGGATGAAAGATGGTTAAAGCAGAGACCTGGGGTCTGTGCACAGCCCTGTCACCGAGTCACGTGGCTGTGGCAAATCGACCACTCTGTCCATCTAGTAATGGAGTTGAGAACCCTCTTTGGAGCTAGGAAAAGTAACTTGCTTATACTGAAGTGCTTTGAGATCCTTGGGTACCAGGCGCTATGCAAAGCAAAGTGTTGTTGTGGGTAGGAAGACCTGGTAAAGCAGAGGCCATTCCTCACAGGTCATTGGGAGGGACAGTTCGGGTTCAATCTTGTGAAGTCCATGGACTTTTCTTGAGGTCCCATAACCTGGTGCTCAGCCAGGCACACAACTATTTTGCTGTGCAGCTGGGCCCTGAAACTAATGCCAGCAAAGCTACGTGTTGAACCATTGTGAACATGAAACCCCCTCACGTTTCACGGAGCCTGCACTTCCTTCCCAGGGCTGTGTTCAGTTTCCAGTTAAAGATGTTAAACCTTTGGCAGCTCCAAGCTTCCTAGATCCTCTTCAGAGTGGCCTGGAGCGTTTGTTTCTGCAGATAAGAGGAGACAAAGGAGAGTCTGTGGGGGCGGAATGTCCTGTGTATTTAAGCCAGTCACTTGATGTCAGCTGTTGGACACATGGGCTAGTGGCTAAAGCACATGGCCAAGAGTTAGGTCTGGAATCTGCCACAGACCATGGCTTTGGGCAAGTCAGTGACTTTCTGCCTCCACTTCCCAGTCTGACATAGGGGTCATGTTGACCTAACTCCCAGGGTTTGCAAAGGTTAATTTCTGTTGTAAATATTCTCAAGCAATGCACTCCTCCTGTGTGCAGTATGAAAACCGCAACCTTGCAGAGTTAAAGGGCTGTACGTTGTGCAGCAGTGCAGAAAACCCAGCAATGGGAACAGCCTCCCACAAGGTATTCAGGCAGGTGAGCATTTTAACAGCTAAAGGAAGGTAGGCCTCTCTCCACACGGGCAGACCACTATTCCAATGGGATGATCCCCCACGGGCCAGTGGGACTGTGTCCTGCGAAGTGTTGCTGTGACAACAAGGAATTAGTTGGAACATCAGGTCGGGGTCGATTGTGCTCACTGTCCCACTGCTGCAGGAGGCACTGTGGCTGCCCGTGGTCCCCACACCTGGAACGCTGGGATGGCTTTACCAGAGGAGTCTGCGACTCCAGAAGCATTTGTGAAGCACTTCGCATTCCACCTCAGGAGCCCAGAGAGGGCTGGCCAGGTTCACAGCAAGCTGGGCTTATACCCTCTGGGCTGTGCTCCTGTCCTGTTCCCTGCCCTCATGTGATGGGTGATAGTCTGAGTGGGTGGAAGCCAGTGCTCACCCTGCGCGGCTTTCCACTGGGGTGGTGAATCCTGTCGAAAGGCCTGAGCTCTCCCAGCTGCTGTGTGATCAGGACTGACTGACCGCATCTAGTGGTGGCCCCGGGGAGGGATCTGCGCGGCAGGTTCTGAGTGTCAGTCTGATGCCCACGCAGCATGAGCCCTCGACCATGGGATTTGCCCAGTCACCGAGGAGTTAGAACTATAGTCCCAGACTTTCCCTTCCGTTAATTTGCTGATCCCAAAGCTACAGTTTATCCTTGACCTTGTAAGTGTTTTCTTGGCCTGTTAAGAGCTGAGCTGTGGCCTCCCTGGCATGGGATCTCCCGGATGGCTGGGCCCATTAGTGCCTTGCTGGCATTCCTCAGATGATGAGTTAACACATTCCCACACCATAGTAATAAAGAGCCCACTTGACCCAGAGTCAGATTAGACTCTTCGGTGCCTGCTTCTTAGGGCGCCACTCCACAGCCAAGTTATTCATACGGCACAACAACATGCTGCTTGCTTCAGACAGGGCCTGGCTCCAGGCGTGAAGGGAAATCCACTCTCATTAATTTTCCAGGTTATTTTTTGCCCTAGTGCTGTTGATCTCTCTGAGTAGATCGCCTCACCCAGGGAGGGGAGGCGAGCACAAGCGTCATGGATTGATTCCACATGGGGTCAGACAAGAGCCCTACAGCACATTGCCTGATCCCAGTGTGCCCCATGGAGAGGGGGAGGCACTGGGCTCTGCTGCTGGGAGGGAGGGAGAGGCAGGAACTGAGGGTAGAAAAACTCCGAACTCGGCTCACTACTCCCTTCCTTAGTCTACATCGCCCCGTCTGCTCTGTTACTCAGGCTCCTCTCCCCTCTGCCACTGGCACATTGTGACTTCCTTAACAGATGCACTACTCAGGAATGTCCTTTGGCCCCAGACTGCAGATCTTAGATGCTCCCAAATGAGGATCCTTTGCCCCCGGCGGGCAGCACACACTGCTTCCTGGACTGCATGTTAACAGCTCTCTCGCCTTCTTGCAGGCTAGACTAGATGGAGGAAGGCAGCAGTGGCGGCCCATCCTCATGGCTATGACAGAGAAGGACTTGCTGCTCTATGATTGTATGCCCTGGACAAGAGACGCATGGGCATCACCTTGCCATAGCTACCCTCTTGTTGCTACCAGGTAAGATCCAAGTTGCCTGGAAGGACATTTCTTTGATGACCTAAACCCTACCCCGTACAGTGAAAGCCTTTCCCGCTTAGCGCTTTTCAACCACCAGTCTCCAAGCACTTTGGAAAGCTGCAGCTTTTCAGGGGAAATTGAGGCACAGAGTTGGGACGTGACTTCCCCAGTGTCATGCAGTGAGTCTGACTGCTAGGATCAAACCTCTGGCCTCTGCCCAGTCTTCAGTCCGCTAAACCACAGCTTCCTCAGCCCACAGCTCCAGCCAGGGCATTGCTGGAATAACATAGCTTGAGTCCTTCCTTGTTTTGCTGCTGATAGGCCTCTCAACAGCTCCTCACCTGCTAGGGTTGCCAACTGTCTAACCACACAAACCCAAACACCCTTGCCCCGCTCCATGGCCCCACCCCTTCTCTGATGCCCCACCCCGCTCACTCCAGCCCTCCTCCCTCCGTTGCTTGCTCTCCCCTGCCCTCACTCAGTTTCATTGGGCTGGGGCAGAGGGTGGTGGTGCGGGCTCTGGGCTGGGGCAGAGGTGTTCAGAGTGTGGGAGGGGGCTCCGGGCTGAGCCTGGGGCAGGGGATTGGGGTGCAGGAGGGGATGTGGCGTGCAAGCCCTGGGAGGGAGTTTGGGTGCAGGAGGGGGCTAAGGGCTGGGGGAGGCAGTTTGAGTGCGGGAGGGGGTTGGGGTGCGGGAGAGGGTGAGGGGTGCGGGCACCGGCTGGGCGGTGCTTACTTCAGGCAGCTCCTGGGCAGCGGCTCAGCAGGTCTAAGGCAGGCTCCCTGCCCGCCCTGACCCCGTGCCGCTCCCATAAGCAGCTGGCATATCCCTGCAGCCCCTGGGAGGGTCAGGGGGCTCCGCACACTGCCCCTGCCTGCAGGCACTGACCCCGCAGCTCCCATTGTCCGCAGTTCCCGGCCAATGGGAGCTGCCGAGTTGGTGCTCGGGGCTTGGGCAGCGGACGGACACACACGCACCCTGCGGCCTCAGGAACGTGCTGGCCGCTTCTGGGAGTGGTGCGGGCCAGGGCAGGCAGAGAGCCTGCCTTAGCCCCGCTGTGCTGCCAGACTTTTAGTGGCTTAAAATCTCCCGGTTTGGCTTCAGTAGCCTCTAGGAGATAGAGCCTGATTCCAGGAGACTCCCAGTGAAACCGGGTGGGTTGGCAACCCTAGCTGGGGCATGTGAGAGCCCTGCTTCTTTCTGTGCTGAGCCTGAGATGAGAGCGCCAGTGCACACTCATCACTGCTGGTGGGCCAGGACCCTAGGATGTGAGCATTTGAATACTAGCCCAGTCACTTCCCTAGCTGTTATCAGTCAGTCGGCCACCTTGCTCCAAGCCTTGAGCTGCTTTTCCTTTCGACTGCAACCTGGAACTTCCTTCCATTGCAGTGACAGGATTTCCTTAGTGTAGGACGACTTCCACCTGGTCAAATCCCACTGCTCTGGGAGGGGTCCCACCTGCAGAGTAACTGTCGGGTTTGGATTTGCATTCCAAGGGTGATGGGTGGAAACTGGCACTTGCCCTGCACAGTTTGCAAATCATTCTTGTGATTGGCCAGCGAGAGCTGGGGGAGTACCAATCAGAGTAGCCGAGGCAGCACTCCCACAAACATTGCTCAGTGGCAGGACTGCCAATAGCCATTACCTCTCTGGCAAATCAGCAGAGACTGGGCTGCTCTTCGTAGTAGCCAGTGGGAGAGTCAGGGGAGGGCTAGCTGTGCTCAGGCCATCCCTCTCAGCCACCATCGCTAGTGGCTTTGGGTTTTGGCTCCCATTCGCTCACACAGCAATGCAAGCCTCTGATAAATCACCTGGTAAAAGGCCACTTTCGTCCAGTTGCTCTTGTTGGGCCCATAACTCTGATTCTTTTTCTTAATGTGGCCAGCAGCCCAGAGCAACCCTGTAATAAGCCAGCGTGTGCGGCCCAGCCCTTCCAGGAGCCGTAAGCCAGCAAGGCACTGGGCATTGGTGGGGGAAAGGGATCTCAAACTCTCAGGGATTCTGCAAGACGGTGACGTTATTCGTAAATGACACGGAATGCTCAAGCTGAAGGATGAGACAGACTTAGCAGTAGGCACTCAAACACTAATACAGAGCTGCAAACATTCCAGCTCCTGAGGAGTTTGCTTACAGCGTAAGAGTCTTTCTGTAAACTGATGCACTCCTGCTTTGAGCACTGAGAGAATGAGTCCTTGCCTCTCCCAGCCCTGCCATGGCGTTCATTCCAGTCCCACACAGAACCCAGCCCTGTGGCCCAAGCACAGACCAAGAGGCGAAGGTGGCCACCATGAAGCTCTGGCTACTGGAATACCATGAACAGCTAGTGCTCACCTGGAAATCAGGCTGCCCAGCGTGGGTATCCCTGGGAGGTGCTGGTGAGCTAAGGACTGGTGAAACCAGTCTTGGCTGCCTGGCAGCATCTGCAGAAAGCATGTGCTCCTGCTGGAGTCCATGCCAAGGTTTAGCCTTCTCTGTGGAGACCTCAGTGTCATTACTGCCCTGCTAACTCCTTCCATGATGATCTATGGGGCAGGGTGCATGTGTGTTCTCCTCCCAGGCCCACTCTTGCCACCTGTCCCGCAAGTGAAAGGGAGCAGAGCATGGTGTGCTGACAAGCCTGTATTTCAAACAGCCATTACAGCCTCCAAAACAGGAGTGTTTAGTTGTTGTTGGGGCAGGGAGCGCAGCTGCTGTGATCAGAGCGGGGGCCCACTGACATAGGAGGGGCTGCAGGCTCTCAGCATGGTGAGATGTCTGCATGCATCTTGCATTGGGCTTCTTGAGAGCTGGGAAGGGGCTCTTGGCTACGTACCTTTTCATTTCTAGCCCTGTCTCCCAGTCCTCCTGGCTTTGCTACTTTGCTAGCAGCCTGAGTCCTGCCTTGCTGGGAGCTGGAGGGGCTGTCATGCTGCCAGAGAAAAGGTTCGGCCTGCCTGAGCAGGCTCCGTGGTGCCTTGGTGTCGTGTTCACATCCGTTGCTCAAGCTTCCCTGTGACGCCCATAGGGGTGTGTGCAGGTCCTGCCGCTGGATCAGTTCATGTTCCCTGCCAAGTCTTCAGCAGCCAGAACCATAGGAGGGAAACATTCCTCTAGCCTGAGTGTTTCTATAACATCTGGCTTGGGGCCTCCTGGAACAGGCTGATCCCTTCTTGGCATCTGCAGATGCAGGGCATCTTGCCCATTGTGTGCCATGTGGCTGCTCAGTTTGTCACCTGTCTCCTCCACAGAGCTGGGCTCCAGCTGTCTGGTTCCAGGCAGCCCTTGGCTGCACCAGCTGAGAGGACAGAGGGGAGCTAGCTGCATCTCTCTAGTGCATCTGCCCAGAGAACCCCCAGCCCTGTGCACTAAGGAGTGTGCCTTTGCCAGCCTGCTGCCCATGTAAGGGGAGAGCAGTTTAACTAGCGTGTTAATTGTGTTACCGCCCATCTCCCCTGGGCACTGCTCCTGTGTGTCTAATATGCCTCACTTAGCCTGGGAGCAATGTCTCCCTAGTCTGCTCTGACCTTCTCCATCACTGCCTGGCTGCTGCTCTACTGGACAGATTTCTGAGGCGCCCCTGGGTCCATCGGCTGTGTGTGATGGGAGGTGGCGGCGGATCAAGCTGGGAGTGGCTGATCTGGTTGGTGCAGGGTTTTCCCCATGTGGCGCATGACTGGATGTTGGATGTGTGCACTGGGGAAAGGCGAGTGTTATGTGGCCCATGCATGTGGCTTCCCCAGGTCACTGTTCAGGAGCAAGTTGGTTCAAACAGTGGCTTAGGAGCAGCATAAGTCACAGCTCGGCCACTCACCAGCCAATAAATCTGTATGAATGAACAAAAGCAGCATCCTCCCATGGAGACCTCCCTCCCCCTGCCTGATGCCCTCCCTCCCGGCCCCATGATGGAGGTTCATTAATGAACCACAGCTTGCTCCCCCCCACGTTGGGAAGCAGCAGTGTCCCGGAACGATGTCTCCCTGGCCACGATGCAGTCACACTGGTTTCCCTCTTCTCTGAGTAACGTCCCTCTTGCTCTCCCATGTGATCCGCAGGCTGGTTCACTCTGGCTCCGGGCGCAGATCACCTTCTCCGGGATCCGAGCTCACCTTTGCAACGCGGACAGGCTCTCGCCAGGGCATTGAAATGCACGTTTTCAGGGTGGAGACGCATCGGGACCTCTCCTCCTGGACCAGGATGCTAGTTCAGGGCTGCCATGCTGCTGCGGAGCTGATAAAGGAGGTGTCCGTAGGTATGCTGGGGGCAGTAACGGTCTGTCTGCCTGCAACCCCGCTGCTCCCTCCTGAGTTGCTCAACTGCCAAGCAATCAGTTGATCACCTACCCTCTGGGACGGGGTCTCAGCAGCTCTCCCTAGCTGAGCAGAGTCAGGCCTATGGGGGCTGCCTACCTTTCACAAACACGCAAGAGAGAGCTGTGGGACGTGGTTTGGAATTAAGACTCATGAGGGACACAAGAAAAGTAAGTGTAGAAAACTTAACACTAAGGCGCCCAGTCTGTTCAGGCTAAACTGCATAGCCTGGAGTCTCGGCTCAGTGACTGCACTTCTGGAGGTCACGGTGGTCACACAGGAGGTCACGGTGGGGCCATGTGGACTGCACGGAGCTCTGGGTCTTGGATGAGGGATGTCCTCTGCTATAACCGAGGTTTTCTTGCTAGTCTCTAACAAAGCCCAGGTACAGTTGGAGTGAATCCCTTGCCCTTCTCTATCTCTTTACATGGGAAGATCTGAGTGCTTTCATGTGCTCAGAGATGGCCAGTGTCCCACTGGAGCTGAGGCTAGTGTGAGGTGATGGTGATAGTGCAGTGAAACTGGAAGGCTGATTACTGTTCACGCCTAACTGGTTAGTGGAGCAGCCTAATCAAAAGGAAGCCAGTTCTCTCTCAGCCCCTGGTGGTGCACAACATACCTTCATTGCCTCTGCACTGCCAAGTGTGTGCTGGTTTCTTGAGTTCTATGGAATGTGTGGCTCTCTTGACAGGCAGACAAGCCTGAGTGGAAAGTGTTAACCATCTGGACTCTGGCCATTGGTCCATCTCCCTAGGGTAAGGAAAGCGTCGCTAATATCCGGAGGTGCCGTGACCACAGTGTGATTGGCAGAATCTGTGATTCTGAGACATGCTTCTGGCATGCAGCTGGAGCTGAGCGCTGGGAAAGCCGGCTTTGTTCCTGCATTCCGAACATGTGAGGCTGCCTGTAAACTTGAGAACAGAGAGGAGCTGGGCAATACGGCCCTGGGCAGAGGAAATCATTCCAGCCAGGGGGGATGTGAAGTGGCCCCTGTGCACTTAGAAAACCCAGTCTCAGCCTTGCTAGCTGGAGTCTTCCAGCTTGGGGGTGGGAGAGGGCTCAACAGCAGAGAGATAGAAACAGCCAAAACCGAAGTTCATCTAGGCTGAGGAGAGGGGGGGTTGGGTCAGTCTGTTACCTATGGCTTAAAAGCTCCCTCTAGTGTTCAGAAGAGAATAGCACCCATTCTACAAGTCCTTCCCCCTTTTGAAGGCTTGCCACAGTCATCTAACTGGGAAAAGCTAACGTGAGGTGTCAGGCCAGCTTCCCTCCTGCTGCAATAGCGGCTTAATTGCTGCAAGGAGAATATTGGCTTGGAGCCAGCACCTTTCACAAGCACTACTACAGCCCTCTGCATGATGGTCCTGAGAGTTTTGTGTGAAGGCGCCCTTCAGCCAGTTCTTTCCATCTGGAGCTCCCTCCCTAAAGGCCATACCCTTGTGCAGTCTGCCTGCTCCCCCGCATGCCTTATCTTTCAGCATCTGTAATGGCAGCTGTCTTGTTGGCAGTAGGCGCTCTGTGATGTATCAGGCACCCCAGCGCCCTGTATGGTGCCAGTTGAGGTAATAAAATTGCTGCCACAAGTGGAAAGATTCCAAATGCCACTAGGCATCAAAAACAGAGCATCTGAAAAATAGGCTGTGTGCTAGGGAAAGCTGCTCACGCTGGGACCGTGCAGAAGTGACGGGCTTCTTTTGAGGTTAGGCTAAGGAGCAGTTAATAGTCTCGTATTGTTTGCATGATATACACTTCTTCAAACAAAACCCAAGAATGTACTGCTGATTGGTTTAGCAATAGAAATCTGGCTGGTGAAAACCAGGGCTAGACATGGCAGCAAAGGGAAGACTTGGTGGGAGAGCAGGCTTGGCTGGTCTTGTAGTATTTCACAGGTGAACCAGAAACACCTGAGTGATGTCACACATTTCAGACTCTCCCCACCCCGCACACCCTGCCTGCCCTTTGCTATAGACGAATGCAAGTCCCCTGATACTGCACACAACTGCTTGAAGTCCTTCAGAAACAGGACCTGATGCATGACTGCTGACAGGGAGTGAACAAGTTCCACAAGCCTTAGATGTGGCAGGCAATCTGGGCAAAAAGTAACAATCTAGGGGGGAGTGGTGGACTTGTCCCTTTTTGGCTGCTTTCTAATGTGTTAAAGGCCTGTGGGGTGTGTATGTGGGGGGTTGAATCTACTTGGTTTTTTCCCCTTGGAAATTCAAGTTTTACCTACCCTGGTTTCCTGGGAGACTCCAAATGTCTGGAGAACTGGTAGGATTGATATGCCATGCAAGTAAAATTTGGTTGAGGTGGGAATAGATTTTTATTGAAACTGTTGCACAGTTTTATTTGTTAACTCAAAGGCCTAAAAATAGTTAGTTGGGAGAAAAGCTGTTTGTGAAGATTCAGGTCCCACTCTAACATTAGGGCCTGAAAAAGGCTCATACTCTATCCTGAGTCCTCCCGGAAAGATCGAATAGCCATGATAGCATGACGAACAGAGAAAAACAACTTTTAAAAATGCTTTCAGGGCATCTTTATACATCCCAAACCTACGTCTTGTCCTTCGCAGGTTCCCCTTGATAGGAGAGTCCAGAACAGACTAATGGTCTCTCTGATCATTACTGTGTCCACAGGGAGCAGAGAAACCCCAGAGAGCTTTCTTTTCACGTTTAAGTATTGGATGAGATGGGTTTCGGAAAGGGACTGGAGAGCGGAAGGCAGGCCTAGACTGACAGGCTAAGCCACCGCCCTGTGCATTCTTGGTGAGTTAGTTCATCCTATGTTCCCCGCCCCTCTTGCTGCCAGGCTGTGAAGGCACAAACCAACAATCCTGCCCTTCCTGGGCGCAGATTCTGTGTCATGCTGGGGCCTCAAGGATGTTCCAGGTTGAGCTGCCCCCATGCTGTCCTGGGACACAGCCAGAGTGTCTGACACACCCACACCATCCCAGGCTCCAGCAGGATATTAGTCGTCTTGCACCCATCTAGTTACATGATTGAAATCCCAGGCTTTCTGCTTTTCTGAGATGCTTCCTCTGCTAGTGTCCTCACCATGCTGCTGCTTTGGCTTTCCTGTGGTATTTCTTCCCTCGGCGACAACTGCCAGTCTCTGCTCCTTGGTTCTAGCTGTAGCAGGCGACGGCATCCCTGTCCCAGAGACGTGTCTGCTCTGAACCCCGCACGGTCCCCAGTCTCTTCCCTTTTTCTGTGCAGTGGTTCCATTTGTGTGCTCTCTGAGCTGTCGGCAGCATGGTGAATTTCCCGGCTCCACAAAGGGGACTGCCAGTCTCATCCAGGAGTCAGGAAACACCCTGGTGTCCCTCAGCGATGCTTTTGTTGGCTTGGTGCACAATGGCATGGACTCAAATAATGCTCCTGCGTGAATTCACAGAGCAGCAGATGTGTCCCTTGCAATTCCATGGGCAGCCTGACTTCACGCTGGCCCAGTCTGTAGCATTAATGGTACAGCCGGTGCACTAGTGTGGAAATGCTTCACCTTCACTACACACATCCAGGTCAGTTTGGTCACTCTCCTGCACCTATCCAAGGGCGAGTAGACCCCTTCTCTGCCCTTGTGCTCACAATGAGCACTCAAGGATGATAAGGCCATTGCGGAGAAACTAAATGAATTCTTTGCATCAGTCTTCACGGCTGAGGATGTGAGGGAGATTACCAAACCTGAGCCATTCTTTTTAGAATCATAGAATCATAGACTTTAAGGTCAGAAGAGACCATTATGATCATCTAGTCTGACCTCCTGCACAACGCAGGCCACAGAATCTCACCCACCCACTCCTGTATCAAACCTGTGCCTGAGCCATTGAAGTCCTCAAATCATGGTTTAAAGACTTCAAGATGCAGAGAATCTTCCAGCAAGTGACCCATGCCCCACGCTGCAGAGGAAGGTGAAAAACCCCCAGGGCCTCTGCCAATCTGCCCTGGAGGAAAATTCCTTCCCGACCCCAAATATGGCGATCAGCTAAACCCTGAGCATGTGGGAAAGACTCACCAGCCAGACATCCAAGAAAGAATTCTCTGTAGTAATCAGATCCCACCGCATCTAACATGCTAACATTTTTAGGTGACAAATCTGAGGAACTGTCCCAGATTGAGGTTTCATTAGAGGAGGTTTTGGAACAAATTGATCAACTAAACAGGAATAAGTCATGAGGGCCAGATGGTATTCACTCAAGAGTTCTGAAGTAACTCAGATGTGAAATTGTAGAACTAACTGTAGTTGGTAACCTATCATTTAAATCAGCTTCTATACCAAATGACTGAAGGATAGCTAATGTGATGTCAATTTTTAAAAAGGGCTGCTGGGGTCACTTCTGGAATTACAGCCGGTAACCCTGACTTCAGTACCAAGCAAACTGGTTGAAACTATAGTAAAGAACAAAATTACCAGACACACAGATGAACGTAATTTGTTGGAAGAGTCAACATGGCTTTTGTAAAGGGAAATCATGCCTCACTTATCTACTAGAATTCTTTGAGGGGGTCAACAAGCATGCAGACAAAGGAGATCCAGTGGATACAGTGTATTTAGATTTTCAGAAAGCTTTCAACAAGGTCCCTCACCAAAGGCTCTTAAGCAAAGTAAGATGTAATGGGATAAGAGGGAAGGTCCTGGATTAGTAACTAGTTAAAAGATAGAAAACAAAGGGTAGGAATAAATTACCAGTTTTCAGAATGGAGTGTGGTAAATAGTGGTGTCCCCCAGGGGTCTGTACTGGGCCCAGTCTTATTCAACATATTCATAAATGATCTGGAAAAAGGGGTAAACAGTGAGGTGGCAAAATTTGCAGATGTTACAGAACTAGTCAAGATAGTTAAGTCCCAGGCAGAGTATGAAGTGCTACAAAAGGATCTGTCAAAACTAGGTGACTGGGCAACAAAATGGCAGATGAAATTCAATGTTGATAAATTCAAAGTAATGCACATTGGAAAACATAATCCCAACTATACATATAAAAAGATGGGGTCTAAATAAGTTGTTACCACTCAAGACCGAGAGCTTGGAGTCATTGTGGATAGTTCTTGGAAATCATCCACTCAATGTGCAGCAGCAGTCAAAAAAGCAAACAATGTTGGGAATCATTAAGAAAGGGATAGATAAGACAGAAAATATCATTTCCTCTATATAAATCCATGGTACGTCCACATCTTGAATACTGTGTGCAGATGTGGTCGCCCCATCTCAGAAAAGATGTATTGGAATTGGAAAAGGTTCAGAAAAGGACAACAAAAATAATTAGGGGTATGGAACAGCTGCCATATGAGGAGAGATTAATAAGACTGGGACTTTTCAGCTTGGAAAAAAAACAACTAAGCGGGAATATGATAGAGGTCCATAAAATCATGACTGGTGTGGAGAAAGTAGATAAGGAAGTGTTATTTACTCCTACTCATAACACAAGAACGAGGGGTCTCCAAATGAAATTAATAGGCAGCAGGTTTAAAACAAAAGGAAGTATTTTTTCACACAACGCACAGTCAACCTGTGGAACATCTTGCCAGAGGATGTTGTGAAGGCCAAGACTATAACAGGGTTCAAAAAAGAACTAGCTAAATTCCTGGAGGATAGGTCCGTCAATGGCTAATAGCCAGGAGGGGAAGGGATAGTGTCCCTAGCCTCTGTTTGCCAGAAGCTGGGAATGAGTGACAGGGGATGAATCACTTGATGATTACCTGCTCTGTTCATTCCCTCTGGGACACCTGCCATTGGCCACTGTCGGAAGACAGGATACTGGCTAGATGGACCTTTGGTCTGACCCAGTCTGGCCATTCTTATGTTCTTAATGTTGGGACACAGGGTCCAGTGCAGCGGTTGCAGGCTCTGTCTTTGCAGTGGGGGGAAGGCTTGGGGGCATGTTCTCTGAGCTGGCTGGCTGCTCCTGAGGGTCTGTGCTCTGTTTCTGTGCAGGCTGCATGTTGAATGGCCAGGAGGTGAAGCTCACAGTCCATTATGAAAATGGATTCACTCTCTCCAGGGAGGAGGCAGGCTCCAGTCGCACCCTGTTCCTCTACCCCTTTGAGAAGCTTAGAGTGTCTGCAGATGATGGCATCAGGAACCTCTACTTGGATTTTGGTGGCCCTGAGGGGGAGCTGGTGAGAATGGAGCTGGGGATGCGCCATGATGCTGTATTTTGTGGGGTGGGAAGGATTCGGGTTTGTCCATTGCCAAACTACTGTGTGACTTAATTTCGGGTGCTCAAAGCCTGTCTCAGCTGTCTCCCATCCCACCCCCTGTGGCCCTCACCTCCATGAGCTGAACTCTTTCAGGGCCTGAGAGCTGCCCTGGGAAACTCCACTCTCACAAGGCTCGGTACCATTGGGCCCAGGGCCGGCTCCAGGCACCAGCTTAACAAGCAGGTGCTTGGGGCGGCCAAGGGAGAGGGGCGGCACCTGCGGCAATTTGGAGGCGGCAGGTCCCTCACTCCCTCTAGGAGTGAAGGACCTGCCGCTGA
>NW_020697273.1:265840-282738 GCF_002925995.2 Terrapene triunguis
CCAGTCCTTCCCACACCATGCTGGTGGCTGATCCCAAATCATTGCCGCGCAGACACGTCACTCCCAGGTCCCAAGGGGCAGGTGGATTGAGAGGCTGTTGCTTGTTGAAGCCAGACTGAGCAGTGCAGCCTCAATGGTGATTACAGGCCCTCGGTGCTTTGGGCCCAGCTTTTCCAACACCTTTGGAATTGGGGGTGTGGGATTGGCGGTCCCCAGGAGGAAAGCCCAGCTCAGGATCTGCTCTTCCCTGCTGTGTGAGAAGCTCTTTGTAACCATTGGGCTCTGTGGGTGAGTGGGAGTTGAACACCCTGTCTTGGGGTGGTTTGTTTGCAATCTGTACAGTGACACTTCTGCTCCAAGTAGAGCCCTGTGCTATGTGTGGGACTGACGGCGTCTCTTGTGCTTTCTCTCCAGACCCTGGACCTGCACTCCTGTCCCAAACCCATTGTTTTTGTGTTGCACACTTTCTTGTCAGCCAAAGTCACCCGTATGGGACTGCTTGTGTAAGAGGTGAAGGGTCCCAACAGCTCCGAACAACACATCTACTGTCCCAGCAGCAAAAAAGCACAAAAGACCCTAGTTTGTGGTGTCCTCCTGCAGTACCAGTGCCTTGACAAAGACTGTCTCATGCCAGAACCATGACAGTGTGGAAGGAAGCTCCTGCCCTCCTCAGAGCCATAGCCAGAAACTCCATCCTCTCCACAATCCCCTGGAATAACTGCTCCACCTGCCTAGAAAATGCTGAGGCCAGGCTGCTGCTGGTAGCTGAAGTGGTTCTCGCATTCTCCCTTTCCAGCCACTTCCTGGCTGCTGGCAATTTCAGACATTCTTCTTCCTGACACCCCTGGGATTCGATTGTCGCCCTGAAGACTCGACGTAAAGCCGAGCATCCGGCACTCATCTGTTGCAAGAAGAGCCATTGGCATGGGGCTGTGAGGGGGGAGCTGGTTAGGGTAGGAACTGTAATCAATCCGTATGACGTCTTTTTTTATTGCTTACCAACTGTGCCTTCGGCGTAAGGTGGGTGGGGCTTTACTGGAGCTGGGGATGAGGAGACTGGGAGTTCAGCACTGGTCGCTCTGGACGAGCATTCCATGAGCCCCCGCCCTCGGCTCGTTCCAAGCTGCCCGGCCTCCCCTAGGAGAAGTGAACTGTTGCAAAGATGGACTTGCGGCTGTGCGGCAGCTCTCATGGGGTCATGTAGGCGAGGCTGAGTTTGCTGAGGATTCCTCCTGGAGGGAGGGGGACTCTTCTGAGAGCTGGTGAATCCTGCCTCTTCCTTTTGCAGTCGATAAATATTAGGGGAGGGTACGCAGTACACCCTTCACTGTGGCTTCTGACCCTAGTCACCGAGCCAGAGGAGGGGTCTCTGAACGACTGACCCGGCTCCCTCTGTTGCCACAAAGCCACCTTCCCAGGGATCCTTGGTAAGGAAGAGGCCTGTCCTTCTCACTAGCCAGTGGGATGGATAGTCAGGGAGATTTCAGTCACTTTTCTGACTTGCTTTGGGCACCTGGAAACATCCTAAATACAGAGCACTTGGTGCTTTTTGCTGATGCTTCTTACTGAGGCCCCCGATGGTCAAATGCGACAGGACAGATGCCACATGGCTGGATCGGAGGCACCGAAAGGCCAGGTGGTTGCGTGGTCCGAGATGAGCTGTAATGTGAAAAGCAGCTGATGCCCTATAGTAATGCACACAGCCTCTGGGCCTGGCAACTTCCTTCTGAGACCCTAGCAGCACCCTCTCCTTTCCTAGTGCTGGGCTGCCTGTCTCCCTCAGCCTGTGCTAAGCCCCTGTGCCCAGGTGTGCGTGCTGCAGGGAGGTGGGTGACAGGGGCCTGGGAGCCAAGGTGGGGGAGATAGTATCTTTTATTGGACCTACTTCTGTGGGTGAGAGGGACCAGCTTTCAAGCCCCACAGAGCTGTGCGCATGCTGGCACAGCCTGTCCCATTCCTAAAGAAGGTTTTCTGAACATCTGCAGGGCCGAGGGGGGGCATCTCATCCACCAGAGGCAGGGAAATTGCAGTGCTTCCTTCACTCTGGTGGCAGAATTTGAACACAGGGCTTTTGGAAGCCCCCTCCAGCACATCACTGACCTCTTCCCAACAGGACTCAGGGCACCTGGCAATGCAGCCTGGCTCAAAACTCTGAGAAACAGATTTCACTGCGTAACCCAGACCTTCAGCAGGGCCTGCACCCTCCAGCTCTCTTCCTAGATTCCTGGCTCTCTCATGCTTGGGAAGAGCTGTACCTGGGACACCCAGAGATGGGGGGGCAGGGACTCCAGGAGCCCCACTGCGCGCACACATCAGGTGGCTTGGACAGTCCTTTGAGGCTCTGCTTGCTTCCTTGGAGCCTCTAGCGCCTACTGTTATGAGTGTTTGATTCCCAGTGTAGGTTGCTCAGGATTAACTTCTGGGATTCAGCTTCTCAAGTTACCAGTGTACTGAGCTTTCCGAGACTGGCTAGAGCCTTGTGGGACATGTACTCCATCTGCAGACCAGTAGGGTAGCCCATCTCCGTAGTGGCACAGATCGACAGCTTGATGTAACTAGACTTAGGGTGAGAATTCACAGCACAAAACGTTTGAAGGTGAACCTAAGAGCATGCCGCCTCGAGCCTGGCCTTCCCCAGAACAGGCTCACAGTGTGTGAAGAAGCGATCCTGGAGGGCACACTTCCTTTAAGTGAGATATGAAGCCCAGATTGTCCTGCCAGCGCAGCAGCCTGCTGAAACCCTAGGGAGGGAGTGTTCTTCACAGGCCCCTCACAACTACGTGGCCTATGCCCGATGCCTAGCAGCTCATTTCCAAACACTGGTTTAGCAACCAACAAAAGCCAATCAATTGAAACGTGTTTGTTTAAACAACAAATCATGCTAGGTTATAACATACTTAGAATAGTGTCTTAGCTGATTGGGGTTTATGAAGTGAATATAAAGTGAGTTTCCGCACAGTACGGATTTGGCTAGGTTTGTGTTCGCCCAACAGACTGTTATCTGGTCTGTGGACCAATCGGAAGAGTTGTCATTTCCACGCAAGGCTGTTAAGCTCTTCAGTCTATTTTAGCTGCTCTTAAAGTGTATATTTTAGCTCTAGTATGGTTGGGGTTTGTCCCAGCAGTCCAGCGAGTGCTGGAAATCACAGCGTCTGCATGGTGAAAAATCTACTGCAGGGAGAGTAGACTTGTTCTAAGCCTCAGTTCTTAGACAACCCATAAAGAAATACCCTTAATGCCACAGGGTGATTAAGCTGTTACCATGTTAGACTATTTTCTTATCTAAATGTCTGTTTTCTTTAATTTGCAGCTTCACCACATTGGTGGCTGTAAAGCACTGGAATATTTTTACGTTAGAGGCTAGGCCAGTTTGGTCTCTTACCAAAAGCCCCAAGTCAACTTAAATTAGAATTCTGGACAAGGTCCTTCCTCCCAGGAAAACGTGGCTTGCTAGGAACCAGGTTTACGAGTTTAAAGGTGGGGTCCATCAGCAGGGGAATATTCACCCCTGTTGTACTGGAAGTGTGAGTAGTGTCAGTATATCACATAAAATGGGACAGTCTCCCCGCCCCCCCCCCCATTATTCCTTCATTCTGCAAACTACCTAATAAGCTGCTATGCAAATTGTTGTGCCCTGGCTGGTTTCAAGGGGTTAGATATCCCTGAGGATTTCAGGGAAGAACTTGTAGACTTAAGCACTTTCTCTGCTTTTTTATTTTGCTCTGACACTTAAGGTTGAGTGGTTGCTATTTTAAGCTCTGGTGGTGGTCACTGATTGTCAGTACTGCCCAGGATCTGTGCAAAACTTCAGTGTAAATGCCTTGCTGTCAGTGGGGTGAACTCTTCCCAAATCACCTGTCACTAGCAAAGCTCTGGTTGAGGTGGCAACTGAAATGTCAAGAGTAGACGCCAAATCGAATTGCACGTGATGGACGTTTGGCTTAACAGGAGGTTATTTTAACTCATTTCGATTGGATTTGGATTTCTGTGGGAGGTAGGGGAGTACTTAGTACTGCCTTGTCATAACCGCCTACTACAAGCTGAGCTGGCACCCCTTGTGCACGGCCAGCTGGAATGAAGTACAGTATGGTCTGTCTTCCCCTTTGCATCAGACGTGGTATAGTTAATGTGCAGAAAGGCTCATGCTGCCAGCCTGAAACTGTCTCCCAACCGACCCAGGTTCCTTCCCAGGCTTCGCTGTGTTAGGAATTACATTCTGTCCTGTTTAAGCAATCACTTTTGAGCCTTTTGCCACAAAGCCTGAATTCGATCCTGACTTGCTTCACGAGTGAAGCCCCTGAGATCTCAGCCTAGTCCCCGGAGAACCTGTGTCCAAACCAGACCAATCTTCTCATTCGCGTGAGCGTCAGTGTTCACTGAATGGAGGCTCAGGTCTGTTGCGGATCAGAGGTACTTGGGGAAACTTGCCAGTTTGCACTCCGCCTAGTTCTCCCCAGGGCTGTCTTCCATTCATGCCAAATATCTGCCCTGTTACAGAATGCTGCATGCCCTTCTGGAACGCTGTGAGCCATCGCTTACTCTGGAAGCTCGGGTCCTCTTAGCTTTTAAGGTTTTTAATGTTGGTATTAAAAGCCTGTTCTGCAGACTGAATTTCTGATGCTCAAGCCCCCACTGTGTCCCAGCTCCTCCCCAGAAGTGTTGAGGTACCAGATTTATCTGCAGTACATACACTATGTGCCTCACCTGGCCTCGTTTGTTTCTGGTGGCAGCAGCCGCCCCCCTTCCCAGAGCCTGTGTAGAGACATGGGGAAATGTACAAACTCCTGGGAGCTTGTCCTGTCTTTTCCCTGTAAGTGGGGGAAAGGGCTCCAGAATGTCTGCGAGAGACTGCTCCTGCCCCCTCCCACATCTATGCAAACCTCTGGATTTTGTGAGAGGTGATACGTTGGAAAGCTAGAAAATGCAGCTGGAGCGCTCTGTTACAGCATTCCATGTGGAAGATACACCACTGAGAGGCATCCCAGGTTATCCTTGGAAACCAGAGGGAGGAGAGGAGAATATCTATGCTGAGCTTGTGTTTTCTATCCAGAATAAGAACAGGCAAGTGTCTTAAATATGGCCCTATCGGCCTGGATGACCATATGGGGGGGGGGGGGTGTAATTAAACTAGTGAATGGTGTTTACAAAACCTTACACAAGCTGCGTAGATTTTAAAAGCTATCTAGTCAATCAATTCCTCCTACCAACTCCTCTTCAAACAGCACTTGTGGGATCGACTCCCAGAGTTAATACTCTGCAAAATCTTTGCAGATTCTTGTGCTTTCCCCAATACAACATTTCTATGCCTGTGGCTAATTCCGACAACTGAAAGCAGACATGGCACGCATGGCTTAATTTGTAACGAAAGAGGTGCCAGGGCTCAAGCAATTTTTTTACTTTCCTAACTGACACGCCAAGCCCAAAGGTGCCGGGGCTCAGCCCTGGCGGAAATTAAGCACTGCTTGCATGTAGAAACCAGGCTACACTTTTCTT
Source organism: Terrapene triunguis (assembly GCF_002925995.2). Lineage (NCBI taxonomy): Eukaryota > Metazoa > Chordata > Testudines > Emydidae > Terrapene > Terrapene triunguis. The sequence goes on from NW_020697273.1 coordinate 271,334, forward strand.
TAAAAGGAGGCCAGTAGCCTTTTCGCATTAGATAATAAGCAATAAAGAAAATGGATGTGAAACTAGTAGAAGCAAATGAGTCTTTGGCTGTGGATCCCACTCCCGGTGTGCATGTGCTTCGTGGGAGCCACATGGACAGAGCATCCTGAAGCACCATGGTTGCTGTAAGGCTAAGTAACCGTTCTCTACAGCCACCCCACCTCTGCCTTTTGCCTTTATGCTGCCAGGATTTTGCTACATGAGTTAATTCTGTTTCTGCTGCTGATCTTGCAGCATCCTGGCCTGCAACACAGTACATCAAAACCTTGATTGCACTTTCATGTTCTAGAATTTGGGGGAACTACAGGGCTAGTTCTGCCTTGTTTTAAAAATAAATTAATTTGCAGTGACATCTCTTCTCTGATGAAGAAAATTAAAAAAATAAAATCCCCTTGACACATCAATGTTTGTGGTGCTCCATTTTCCTTTTAGCATATCTACCTGTCTGGGATCAGCCAGTGTAGGGGATCTCACTACAGTGTATCAGTGTGAAGTTTACAATTTGGGTCAATAGAGCATTACAAGCCCCAGGTGCTAAAGACAAGAACCCTGTAGGTATAACTGGCCCCAGGTCATCTGAAGAATAAATTGCACCGAACCACTACAATTAAACTGTTTTTTAACCTGTGCAAACTCTATGCTGTTTGATATGATATAATCAAGGCACAGACTGTAACACTCCCATGAAAACAATAAAATAAGATGCAATCAATTCTATTTTTGTATTCTTTGTAGTTCACTATTTATACAATTCTTCCTTTTTTGAGGTTTTTAATCTCTAGCTTTTGGAACTTCCAGGTTACCAAATCCAAATAACCCAAGTGGTGACAAGCAGGGGAGTTTGTGTATTTCACAATCACATTAAAGCTTTATGTGTACTCTATAAATATAGATGCATAGACAACCTATTGTCCCCTGAGTTGCATGTTAACTGTATAGTATTGTACATTACAATGAAAATGTAACTGAAGGGCAAGTGTAACCTTTATACTGTAAATAACAATAAAGGCTTTTATGCTTTTAGATTTTGTTTTTTCTCTGTGGAAAATTTTTTGTCTGGGGTAGGAGATGCAATAACTGTTTTGCCATTCAAGATGGAAAACATTACTCCCTGCCCTCCTCAGCCACAAGCTTAGGGGAGCAAACAAAAAACAACCAAAACCCCCAGGAGTGCAGTGGTGCAGCACCCTGGAAGCTGGCAGCCAGGGAGACCACCTGATCCTAGAACAGGAGACTCTCTGCTTTTCCTGCCACACACGGTTCTGTGTTGGAGGGGAGGGGACTTGGCAGAACCCCAGGACAACAGTGGATCTGTGGTGTTCATGCCCCATTGAGATTCATGAGGTGGTTCACCCAGGGCCGGCTCCAGCATTTCTGCCGCCCCAAGCAAAAATTGCGGCTGCAATTGGGAGAGAGAGAGAGAAAAAAAAAAAGCCGCGATCGGCGGCGGCAGTTCAGCGGCAGGTCCTTCGCTCCTAGAGGGAGTGAGGGACCTGCCACCCCCGAATTGCCGCAGGTGCCGCCCCTCTCCCTTGGCTGCCCTAAGCACCTGCTTGTTACGCTGGTGCCTGGAGCCGGCCCTGGGTTCACCCATATGAGCCATCGGCTCTCTGCAGGCTCAAAGAACTGTCCCTGCATCAGTTACATCAAGCTTTTCTTCACCCCCATGAGGGCAAGAAAGTGTGGTGAGTTTTTGTTAAAGCCAAAATTCCCACATAAGCACATGATTGGAGGAGCTGGGATCCTAGGTATTGGCCTACAGAACCTATGCCTTAAAGCAGCCCTGGATGAATGGGGCTGCATTGATAGGCCCAGGGCCCAATAAGCATCTATTTGTTGCTGTGATGTACTGGGGGCAAGAAATCTCACCCAGACAATGCAGTATTCAGAAAAGTGTTACTGTTTAAGAATGGAACTGTCTGCCTACTCTGGAAAGGCGGGAGTGACAGACAATCACACGGGACCAGGGAAGCCTTACCCACTGAAAGGCGGGGCAGTTCTATCTCTGGAAAAGGAAAGGTAAGGCACTGTGGTGTCCATTAACTCTACATGGTTATTAAACCTGAGTGAATGGATGTATGCATTCTAGGTGGCAAATGCCAAAGATGGGGGTAGCACAGTCCAGTAGAAGGGGCTCCTGGTTTAAGGCAGATGGTGATGAGGTAACAATGCCACTTTAGAAACAGGAGTGCAAAGCCCAGCATTCTGTGTGCCAGCTGGAGGCAGGTAACCTTTCTCACCCCAACCCCTACAAGCGATCTGCCAAGGAAAAACCGTGGCCGAGTGACCTCTTCTCCAGAAAGCGACAGAGTCCTGGGGTAAGGCGCCATAGGACTCTGTCGCTTTTTACAGATCCAGACTAACACGGCTACCCCTCCAATACGTTTCTCCAGAGAAGATGCTGTCTCCTAAAGTGCAGGGTACCAGAGGCAGCTGTAACACACCCGCTGCCTGGAGCCAGCTAGCCAAATGCAAATAAAACAACCTCAGTGTATGACCTGTGAGGGAGACTAGCCCCTGGAACAAACGCCCCTGGGAAGTGGCGCATTCTCCAGCTACAGCATCCTCGGGTCCAGCCTGGACAACTTTCTGGAGGAGGCTTTAGCCAGATGCAAGTTCCTGGGCTCAGCACAGGGCTAACTGGGTGTGAACTTGAATAGCCCCTGTTCTGCAGGCGATCAGAGTCGATGAGCTAATGGTCCCTTTAGAGTTAAAAAGGGGAGTCGGTAGGGGAAGGGGGGGCTGTGTCTATCGCGGGGGGGTCTCTATGCAGGGGTGGTGGACGAGGCTGAGTGGGTCACAGGCACCTCTATAAAACAAAGCCCTGAAGATCGTGACTGGCCCCTACTCTCTGGGGTTTGCGGGCGGTACGCAGGAGTCTCCGTGCGGGGGGGGTCTGGTGGAGGGGGCAGGATATGGGGGTGTCGGGCTGGGGGTGTCTCTGGGGGGCTCTTGGGGGCGGGGCTCCTCCCCTCCCCTGCCGGCGGTCGCTGCAGTTCCCGGCGCGGCCGGCAGGGGGCCCCGCCGTTCTCGCTCCCCGCGTAGCAGCTGCGCGGCCGGTGGGTCCCGGTTCGGTGCCGCCGCCTCCTGCCCGCCGCGCCGGGGCCTCCCCGCCCGGAGCCGGATCCGGATCCAGGCCGCTCGCAGCGCCCCGGGGACTCGGGCGGCACCGGGCGATGAAATGACAACATCAACCCTCCAGGTACCGGGCGGCGGGAGCCCGGCCCGGCCCCAGCGTCCCCCGCCCGGCCCCGGCCCCAGCCCCAGCCCCAGCGTCCCCCGCCCGGCCCCGGTTCCCGGGTCCCCCGCCCAGGCCCGGCCCCGGCCCCAACGTCTCCCGCCCGGGGCCGGGTCCAGGCCGGGCTTTGCGGGCCTCAGGCGGCGGGGAGGCCGCCCGCCGACGCGCAGGCCCCGGCCGCCCCCTACCCCGGGCCGGGCCGGGCCCAGGCCGGAGCGCTCCCCCGGGTGCCAGGTGTGGCCGGACCGGCGGGTTCCCGCGGCTCTGGGGCCCAGGGCCCGGCTGGGGGCCCGCCGCGGGGCCCTGTCCCCGGGTGAGGCCAGCGGGACGGGCCCGGGGACGCTGCTGCAGGACCTGGAGCTGCTTCTCCGGCCCCTGCGTAGCCCTCGGGGGCCGTGGGGAGCTGCCCCTGGCCGGGCCTCCGTGGGGCCTGGGCGCTGCGGGGCCGGGCAGCGGCCCTTGCCTGCGGACTGCCCCGGCTTTCCTGTGTCCCGGGGCCTAGGACCGGGCCAGGCACGGGCCGTGTCAGGGGAGCCGGGCCCCGTGTGGGGCTGGCCCGGCTGGGGCCTGGCTCCACGTCTCGCTCCTGCGGCAGGTTTCGAGGCGAGAGTGTCCAGGTAGCCCGCGCTCGGCCCCCGCAGCCTCCACCAGCGACGGGGGCGCGGGTTAGTGCCGCGCCCTAGAGAGCAGGGGCTGTTTGTTCAGCTCCCCCCGAGGGGTGCCCAGCCCCTCCCCTGCCCCTCTGGGGGGACTGGGGCCAAGTGAGCTCTCTGCCTGTGGGCAGTGGGAGGTCTGCGCCCAGGGCTTGTATCATGGGCGAGTTGGGCTGTTTCTTTCTTTCTTTTCTACCGAAACACTTGTACCAGTACAACCCCGCTAGTGAGGTGAAGGTGCCTGTTACCATATAGCGTCTCCTCCTTCCCGTACAAGAATGGCTGTACTGGTATAAATACATTTATACCAGGGTAACTGCCCACATTAGGGAGCTGTCCTGCTTTCACTAAACAGGTGCTACGACTTCTGTATGTAGACAGGGCTTTCCCTGCAAGGCCCACGGGTGCATCTGTTTCTCCTTCCCTTGCTCTGTGGTGGTGGCTTTGGTTAAAGGTCCCAGTGGCACAGGAGCGGCCCCGCCCTGGCAAATGGCCATGGGTTCTGGGCTTGGATTTTGCTCTCTGGAATCGGTGGCTTTGTCCAGCCCAGAAGGAGCCGCTTGTGAGTGTTGTCTGCTGTGTGTGAGCAGAAGGCTCAGACGAGAAAGAGGAGATGACTCTAGGCGCCAGCAGCTGCTTCTCAGAGGTGTCCAAAAACCCGTTACCTCGGTGGGAAACATTACCTCTTTCCTCGTCCATTGATCTCTCCTTCTCCTGTGTGCCGGGGCAGCTGTGTCATTGGAGCTGTGTTCTCTCCTTGCAGAAAGCTATCGATCTGGTAACAAAAGCGACCGAGGAGGATAAGGCCAAGAACTATGAGGAGGCGCTGCGGCTGTACCAGCATGCAGTGGAGTACTTTCTACATGCCATCAAATGTGAGTCTGGCTCGTCCCTCCTGCATCGCTGGCCTGGCCAGCCTGTGCAAGATCTTTCCCTCGCTGTTCCTCTTAGGGTCCTTCTTCCCGTTTCATCCTGCTGGGAGTCAGGCCTGCCCAGAATAGCACATCCCCAAACAGATCAGCCTGCACCTGTTGCAGAGCCAGATGGCCTGCCGAGGGTTCCCACAAGTGCAGGCGTTCTCGGGGGAATGAGCTAACTGTGGAGCTGGGCTCAGAAACCCTGAAGTTGTGGGATTATCCAAAGGGAGGTGGGGCTTCCCTGGCTGTGGGTTTGTGCTGCGTCCGTCTCTAAGGGCAGCTTCTCCTGGGGGATTCTCTCCAGCTGCCCACCCGGTGGGAGCTGGTGAAAGGAGACGTTGGTGTCTCATGGCTCCGGAGCGGGCTCTTCTCCCCATTGCTGGTCCTAAAAGGGAGGGTGCTGTAGGGCTCTCCTCACTCCATGCCGTGGAGAGCTGCTCACTGTCTCTCGGGTGCCCTGACAGATGAGGCTCACAGTGACAAGGCGAAGGAGAGCATCCGGGCGAAGTGCATGCAGTACCTGGACCGGGCGGAGAAGCTGAAGGATTATCTACGCAACAAAGACAAACAAAGCAAGAAGCCTGTCAAAGAGTCTCCAAATGATAGCAAGGGGTACGTGTGCAGTCTCCATTGCACCCCCAAGCATGCTCATGCCTGTAACGATGGGAGAGGCTAGCCCTAGGCCCCTGGGTGCCCCCTCTTCTCCTGGGGGTGACTCCGGCAGTGGGTTTCAAAGCAGCACTTCTCCCTCTCTGCACTGTATAGTTTGTGAGTGAGCGTTGGGGTCTCCTGTTGGGGCTGGCAAGAGCCAGCACTGCGAGACTTCGACCCTTCTGGCGCGGCCAGGCCAGATCCTCACTTCCTCCCGATAGCGGGACCTGAGGCTTCGCTGGCCTTGCCATGACTCTGCGTCCTCTTCACAGGAGCGACAGTGACAGCGAGGGCGAGAATCCGGAGAAGAAGAAGCTGCAGGAGCAGCTGATGGGTAAGAGGCGGGGGCTGGGAGCACGGCATTGCCCTGCAAGGCCTGCTGGTGGAGTTCCTGACCTGGGAAGTGGCTGGCGCATGCTGCTTGGTGCAGGGTCGGTGGGACTATGAGCCACTCCTGGAGCGGAATGAGGGGCCGCCGGGCCGCCTCCTCTCTAACTCTGTGGCCGCTGGGCAGTTCTGGAGACTCCTCGTGAGCCCTCCTGCGTGATGACAGCCTGGCCCGGGCAGGTGGCGTTTGGCAGCTGGTGCAGTGGCTGGCGGGAGGCTCAGGCGAGCCCCGAGGCGGGAGTGCTGTCGTCTCTTGTCCCGCTAGGGAGAACTGCCTTCCTCTCGCAGGTGCCATTGTGATGGAGAAGCCCAACGTGCGGTGGAGCGATGTGGCTGGCCTGGAGGGCGCCAAGGAGGCTCTGAAGGAGGCTGTAATTTTACCCATTAAATTCCCACACTTATTCACAGGTGAGGGTTGCTCGGGTAGCTCTGGGGTGAGGCTGGGGCAGGGTGGATTGGCTGCTGCTCCCTCCGAGCGGGACCGTGGCCCTTGTGGTACTGGTTCCGGTGCCGGGCGGAGACCACGCCCTGGGATCTGGAGTACTGAGCAGAGCCCAGAAACTTCCTTGGCCAACAGCCCTAGCAGAGCCCTGAGCGGCGAGGTGCATGTGAACTGGCCAGTCCCCCACAGCACGGCAGGAGCAGTGCTGCAGGGGCCTGGGGTAGGGCGCTGGCCGACCAGAGTCTGGTACCTCTGTTCCCTCCGTTCGAAGCCAGCTCTGCCCCTGCTCAGTGCAGGCTGTGGTCCAGAAAGCCTTTGACAAGGTACCTCACCAAAGGCTCTTAAGTAAATTGTCATGGGATAAGAGGGAAGATCCTTTCATGGTTTGAGAACTGGTTAAAAGACAGGGAACAAAGGGTAGGAATAAATGGTAAATTCTCAGAATGGAGAGGGGTAACTAGTGGTGTTCCCCAGGGGTCTGTCCTAGGACCAGTTCTATTCAACTTATTCATAAATGATCTGGAGAAAGGGGTAAAAAGATGACACTAAACTGCTCAAGATAGTTAAGACCAAAGCAGACTGTGAAGAACTTCAAAAAGATCTCACAAAACTAAGTGATTGGGCAACAAAATGGCAAATGAAATTTATGTGGATAAATGTAAAGTAATGCACATTGGAAAAAATAACCCCAACCATACATACAATATGATGGGGGCTAATTTAGCTACAACTAATCAGGAAAAAGATCTTGGAGTCATCATGGATAGTTCTCTGAAGACGTCCACTCAGTGTGCAGCGGCAGTCAAAAAAGCAAACAGGATGTTAGTAATCACTCAAAAAGGGATAGAGAATAAGACGGAGAATATCTTATTGCCCTTATATAAATCGATGGTACGCCCACATCTCGAATACTGCGTACAGATGTGGTCTCATCTCAAAAAAGATATACTGGCATTAGAAAAGGTTCAGAGAAGGGCAACTAAAATGATTAGGGGTTTGGAACGGGTCCCATATGAGGAGAGATTAAAGAGGCTAGGACTTTTCAGCTTGGAAAAGAAAAGATTAAGGGGGGATATGATAGAGGTATATAAAATCATGAGTGATGTGGAGAAAGCGAATAAGGAAAAGTTATTTACTTATTCCCATAATATAAGAACTAGGGGCCACCAAATGAAATTAATGGGCAGCAGGTTTAAAACAAATAAAAGGAAGTTCTTCTTCACACAGCGCACAGTCAACTTGTGGAACTCCTTGCCTGAGGACGTTGTGAAGGCTAGGACTATAACAGGGTTTAAAAGAGAACTGGATAAATTCATGGAGGTTAAGTCCATTAATGGCTATTAGCCAGGAGGGGTAAGGAATGGTGTCCCTAGCCTCTGTTTGTCAGATGGTGGAGATGGATGGCAGGAGAGAGATCACTTGATCATTGTCTGTTAGGTTCACTCCCTCTGGGGCACCTGGCATTGGTCACTGTCAGCAGACAGGATAGTGGGCTGGATGGACCTTTGGTCTGACCCAATACGGCCATTCTTATGTTCTTAGGTAAGCGCACCCCCTGGCGTGGGATTCTGCTCTTTGGGCCCCCTGGCACAGGGAAGTCGTACCTGGCCAAGGCTGTGGCAACCGAGGCCAACAACTCCACGTTCTTCTCCGTGTCGTCCTCGGACCTGATGTCGAAGTGGCTGGGAGAGAGCGAGAAGTAAGTTAGCGGCTGGACTGCGCTGCTCAGCACCGGGGCAGAGGAGAGCGCACTGTGGCACTAGCGGGTCTGCCAAGGAAAGTGGGGTAAATGAGAACAAGCTAAGCAGTGCCAGCGCGGGAGCTCCCTGCCTGCAGCCCGAGGGTGCTGATCCTCGCTCCCCCACTCGGGGCGTGTGTGGGTTGCAGGGTCAGGACTGGAGGGGAGGCTGCCTGGCCGTTAGCGCTGACCCCGTGTCTTTCTGCCCCAGGCTGGTGAAGAATCTCTTCGAGCTGGCAAGGCAGCACAAACCCTCCATCATCTTCATCGACGAGGTGGACTCTTTGTGCGGCTCCCGGAATGAGAACGAGAGCGAGGCTGGCCGCAGGATCAAGACGGAGTTCCTGGTGCAGATGCAGGGTGGGTGGGGAGTGCGCTCCGGCCCCCCAGAGCTCACCTCTCCCCCAGCTGGCTCAGATGGTGCCGAATCAGCCCTGGGGCGGGCGGCTGGAAATGAGAAGTGAAGAATGAGGAGCTGCTCTAGTCCTCAGCCTGCGCGTCCCCTTTGCTGAGGGCAGCCTCGAAGGGTGCTTGGGGTACTTGGGCGAAGGGCCTGTCTTGGATTGGCAGCTGGTGACTAGCCAGTACTGGGTTTACAACGGCGCCCGCCCTCTCCCTTAGCCCCACCCCCACACCGCCTCTTCCTCCTGTGGCCCCATCTGTAGTCCTCTGCCCTGTGGGAGTGCTGGGTGGGGCCTCAGGGGACAGGGCAGAGCGTGGGGGTGGGGCCACGGTCCAGGCTCTGGGGCCCCCAGAAGGTTAATCCGGCCCTGTCACCCTCCAGCTGCGGTGCTCTTCCGGGCCCCTCCGAGGAGTCCGCCCCGCCTGCTCCTTGATCGCTGTTTCTTCTTCCCGGTAGGTGTTGGTAATAACAACGACGGGACCCTGGTCCTCGGTGCCACAAATATCCCCTGGGTCTTAGACTCGGCCATTAGGAGAAGGTGAGTGGGAGCTATTGGAAACCAGCAGCCACAGCTGCTCTCCTCTGCCTGGCTCAGGGCAGCCACATTGAATGTGCCAGGAGCCACTGCCCCCCCTCTTTGAGAGTGGCCCAGAGAAGAGAGTCGTCTGCCCCAGGGCAGGCTTAGGTCTGTCCCCAGCCCCACCCAACAGCCCAGCACCTCCCTCCCCCAGCCTGCAGCTCTTGCTGGAACCCGTCAGTGCTGCAGCGATCTGCACGGCTCGCTGCTCACCCGCTCTGCCCACTGTCGGTGCCTAGGTTTGAGAAGCGCATCTACATCCCCTTGCCGGAGGAGGCGGCCCGAGCCCAGATATTCAGGCTGCACCTGGGGAACACGCCACACAACCTGACAGAGGCCAACATCCACGAGTTGGCCAGGAAGACGGACGGCTACTCGGGAGCCGACATCAGCGTCATCGTGCGTGACGCCCTCATGCAGCCTGTCCGCAAAGTGCAGTCGGCCACACACTTCAAGAAGGTGAGAGCAGGCGTGCGGGACCTGCTGCTCCCCAAGGGCTGCGGCACCTGAGTCTGGGGCCGCTGGCCTGCAAGGGAGGGGGGCTCCATGGCCACCCGAGTGTGCCCTTGCCCCTCCTGGTGAGATCCTTCCTGAGTCCCCCAGGCCAGCCCCAGAGGGCCCATGTCAGAGGGGGCCCCCGGGGGCGGTTGGAGAGCCAGCCCTGGCATCTGCCCTCTCAGTGCACTTCCTCTCTGGCATGTGGCAGGTGCGAGGCCCATCGCGAACCAATCCCGGCATAACTATAGATGACCTCCTGACGCCATGCTCGCCGGGGGACCCCGGAGCCATTGAGATGACTTGGATGGAGGTGCCTAGTGAGAAGCTGCTGGAGCCAGTGATCTGCATGGTAAGTAGTTTGTTAGGGACAGACACGCTGGGCCGGGTAAGTAGTTCGTTAGGGACAGACACGCTGGGCCGGAGGGTGAGCGACTGTCACTTGGCCAGTGACACAAGTCAGTGTGCAACACCCCTGATGCCAGCAGAGCCCCAGCTGGTGAGGACAGGCTCACTCTGCCCTCCCACTTTCCCACTGGGGCTGGGGGAAGAGGTGCTATCCCAGTCAAAGCCACTGTCCCAGAGTAGCTGGATGTTCCTGGTGAAATGATCAGCATAAAAGATTTACCTTGTGATCATTAGACTTCAGAGTTAACCCGTGTAGCTGAAAGGGTCGGGGCATCCCTGAGCGATTGCTTGTTCCTTCTGCCTGCAGCTGTCCCATCTGGAATGTGTGGCTCACAGCTCTGAGTGCAAGAGCTCCAGGCCTTTCTCCCTGACCGTTCTATTGTGTCATGTGCTGGAGGGGGGAGGGCAGGGGAACCCACAGAGCAGACATGGGCGCCTCGGGATTTATGCCTGCTGGAAAAGGAAAGTTTCCTTCTCCACCTGTGATCCCTGGGCTCTTAGCCCTCCCCGAGCACCCAGGGAGATCAGTAAGCATGGCCATTCCAGGGGACAGACTGGAGAATGCACGGAGCTGGAGGTCACACCAGTGACCAGGAGCAGTGTCAAACCTGAGTCCCGGCTCCTAGGCCTCTGTTCCATGCACCTGCCCTGGGGGACCCTGTAGGGAGATGCCTGTCGTTCAGGACAGAGAGGCACTAGCTACACTGCCTTTGCTAGGGCTGGGGCTGGGGTGTTTAGACCTGGGATTCTCCCCCGCAACCAGAAACTCGAGTAGGATTTCCGAGGGCGTCAAGGTAAAAGCGACGCAGACTCTGATGTTGCACTTTGGCCTCAGCTGCCCTCTCCCCTTGTTTGCAGTCAGATATGCTGCGCTCGCTGGCCACCACCCGCCCCACTGTGAATGCAGAGGACCTCCTGAAGGTGAAGAAATTCACAGACGACTTTGGACAGGAAGGTTAAAAGCTTCTGCCGTGGGGCGGGCGGGGGTGGCAGGGCGGGGCTGGCAGTGGCAGCGTGTATGCTTGCAAAGCCCTAGTGCTGGCAGGTGGACGGTGCCAAGCGGGTGCTAATGTTCAGCTCCCTACTAAACCCACCTGTCTGTGGGCCCCCAGCTGGGAGTTGCACAGCAGCACGGCCCCTGGCAGGCCTGTGGAAGGGGCTGAGCACAGCCCAGGGGCCTGCCCTGCCTCCCCCAGGGGCCCTGACACCCCTGCGTGCTTTTTTTTTTTTTTAATTTTTTTAAATTAATGCTGCTTGTTTTGTCTTGTTTATATACAAATAAAAACGATCCAAAAGCTTCGCCCGCCGAAACGGGACTTTCCTGGGGTGGCTGAGCCCACACAGCGCTGCCCTGATCGCATGGGGCCAGCCGGCAGGGTGTAACCCTCATCTGGGCTAGGCCCCATGTGCCAGGCTCTGCAGGTCTGGCTCCCCACGCTGGAGCTGTGCTGTGAGAC
>NW_020697273.1:282748-329485 GCF_002925995.2 Terrapene triunguis
CCAGCCTGCCCCGTGGCACTGCGAGCAGGAAATGGATCTGGAGGCACGGCTAGGGTCGGGTTCTGCAGCATGTGGGTGGTCAGAAGGCTGCCTTGTCTCCAGCTAGGCTCTGCTCCCTGCTGTAGCAGGGCAGAGCAGTGGTGTGTCCCCTTGCCCAGCCACTGGCGGCAGTGCTGCTGACGCAGGGAGCCCTCCCCGGCTGGCTGCTTTTCCATAGCTGTGGGACTTCTCCAGCCTGCTGCACATCCCCTCCGTGAGCCTGGCTCTTTGCTTTCCCGCGTGCTGCAACCCCCAGTCCCATCAACTCCCGGATCACCGTATGCGAAGGCTTCGTTCCTGCTGCAAGTTGGGGTCCCAGGCCCTGCCGCAGAGCTCCGGGCGACTCAGCTTCACCCTCCCTCCCTGCTGGTGTGGACGTGGGGTGAGAGCAGCTGAATAACGGTCAAGAGGAGGGGGAGATCTGAGGGCTACGTCCTCCAAAGGGGGAGTGACAATCTGCAGCCCCTTGGCTGCTGCACTTCCCTGTCCTACTGCGCCTGAGTCCCGTCTCCTAGGAGTAGCCAAGTGCCAAGCCCCAGCCCTGGAGCTGAGGCGCTTCGCTCAGGCGTTAGCCTAATGAGCTAATCCCACGCCTTGGCTGCTGTTGGGCCAAACTCGATAGCAAACCCTCCGGCTGTCTCTGCTCCCACTCACAGGCGCTCCCCATCTGCACTCGCTGGATGGGCATGCGAGGACAAGCGGCGGAATAGCCAGCAGTGCTGGCAGTAATGGGGGTCGTTGTGCTCCAGAGCTCATGGGGGCAGGTCTCTCTGTGCGGTTTCGGGGCAGGATCCCAGAGCACCCCCTTCCCGGCCCTGGGGCCTGCCAGATCAGTTGGCTGGAGCACAAAAGCTTGTGTCCTCACAAAGTGCTCAGATCTGCAGCCAGCTCCTTGGAGCGTGAGACTCCCTGCCCCTCCCGGTCTGTGCTTCCAGGGGGCCAGGTGAGTCGGCCGGGGTAACCCCATCTGTGGGAAGCGGGGCCCAGGCTCGGGGGGCGGAGTGAGGAGTGGTCAGAGCACAGGACTGGGAACCGGAACTCCTGAGTACTAGACAGCGCGGGCGCTGTGTAAAACGGGGACGATGCAGGGCTGGGGGAATGAGACTCCTAGTGCAGGGGTTCTCAAACTGGGGGGTGGGAAGTTATTACATGGGGGTGGTCGTGAGCTGTCAGCCTCCACCCCAAACCCCACTTTGCCTCCAGCATTTATAATGGTGTTAAATATAAAAAAAGTGTTTTAAAATATAAGGGGGGGTGGTCACACTCAGAGATTTGCTGTGTGAAAGGGGTCACCAGTACACTAGTTTGAGAATCACTGTCCTAGAGCCTGAGGTGCCGATGGGGGGGGAGAAAAGCAATTGCTCTTCCTACCCCCCCCCCCCCCGGCCAGTTTTACTGTCAACCCCTCTTGGAGGCTTGTAGCCAGCCTGGAGGTGGGTGACGTGCCTGGTGCAAGGCCCCTGCATCAGCCTGAGGCTCCCAATGCTTAACTAACAGCCCACCTCCATCTCCCCCCCCCCCCCCACACACACTGCTGCCTAGTTGGGGGGGTTGCAGTATCACAGCTGGGGGGCTCTGCTCAGGCCCCAGCCAGGCAGGTTGCTGTGGGGGGTGGATCGGCTGGCCCAGCTGCCTACAGGGGGGGTTGCAGATTGGGCAGGGAAAGCGCCCAATGTAGAGCTGCTGAGCAGCGAGCAGAGGGGCTAGCCCGGCGGGGCTGTCAGGGCTGGAGTTTGCCCATAGGCTACTTGTAACCTGACTGTTTTCCTTTTTGCTCTGTGACCACAGTCTCACATTGCCCTTTGAGGTGAATTTAATTCCCAACCCATCCACGCTGCTCATGGGGCTCCTTAAGGAAACGGCTCCCTCCTGAGGGCTGGATTTACGGGGGAGCTCAGTGCTCCGGGGGCTGTTTTCAATGTGGGCGGCATCTGTAACGAAATCTCCGCAGCAGCGGTGGCTCTTGGGAAGAGCTCCACTTTTCGCTCTGCTCTGCACTAAGATGGTCTGTTCTCAGCACGCGTGTGTTTCATTCAATTGCTGCCTGGCTTCTCAGCGGGGAAGAGAACTCCTGCTAGAAGGCCTTGCAGGCGGAGAGCCCCTGCCCAGGTAGACCGCTGCCTGCTCGGGTCCGCCAGGAAGAGTCTGCTGCTCGTAGGGGAGGTGCCCGTGTCTGGCTTCTCTTGCAGATTGGCTCTGGTCCCTTAGAGGGAACCTAGGCAGCCACAGGTAGTGGGATAAGCCCAGCCCATGAGCAGGAAGTGGGCCTGCCCTTGTCCGGCTTGCAGGGGACAGTGGGTGGCACTCGCAGGCTGCCAGGGGAGGTGAGGAACGTGGGGTGGAAAGGAACCCAGGCTGGAATTGTGGAAGACTTTCTCTGTATTTGCTGTAATAAAGCTGATGAGTCTCCCTGGCCTGTGGCTCAGCAAGTGTGTTCCTTCCCGAGGCCTGGCACTGTGGGTAGCAGCTAGCTGCGGGTGCCAGCCCCAGCACTGGTGTGGTACTTGCTAGTGACAGTATTCCCGCTGACAGGCGGGAGGGCTACAGCCACTGGCCTTTCCCCCTAAGGCCTGAGCTTCACATGGTGCAGTGACAGAAGGGAAGACAAGTTAATCTCAGCTTGGTCCCTGGGGGTGCACATCATAAAACTACCCCTCCAAGTGCTGGGCAAAACCGAACCAGCGTGGCAGGACTCCCCCGTGTAGCCAGGGGACAGCCCGAGGCAGGGGCTGCTCAGAAAGCACAGGAGATGCACCAGTCTGCCTGCGCCGGCTCCCAGCGGGGAGGTGTTCCCCATAGCCTCCGAGGGAAAGGGAGGGTTGCCCCCCGGCCACAGGCCCTCAGAACTCTCAGACTGCAGCTGAGCTGTGCAACACCTTTATTTTCCTTGCTGTCGGTAGGAGAGTGGAAGACACACCCCATTACAACCCAAGCCGGTCACTCCAGCCGCCCGTGAGGGGCTCACTCGTTCACCTCCGTCCAGCGCGTGTTCACAAAGGTCTGGCTCTCCATTTTGTCGATGTACAGGATGCCCTGCAGGTGGTCCATCTCATGCTGGACGATGCGGGCCGCCCACCCGCTTGCCTGCCAAGAAACGGGATCTCCTGCCTCATTCAGGCCTGCAGAAGCAAACATGGCCCAGGTGAGAAGTTGAGCATCAGGCCCCCACGCTTCCAATACAGCTGTCACCAATCCCCCCTCGGGCTAGGCACAGCATGTATAGCCCCCTCAGGGCAGGGCTCATGCAGCAGCTACCTCACCCTGTCTAGCAGCTGCTCACATGCAGACGGGGAGGGGTTCGGGCCCTGCCTAGGGGCAGTGTGGGATGAAGCAGGCAGGGCCATTTCCCCCACACTGCGCCAGCACTGCAGAACCGGGGTCTCCCCCATGCCAGCATGAATGCCTGCCACTTATCACAACTGAAGACCTCAATCTGTCCCCGGCTCTGTGGTTCAGAGACACGGGGCTCCTGCCAGACCAAGGGGGATGCACTGGACGTGCCAGCATGCCAAGCCAGGCCGAACGAGGCCAGCACGCTGCAGCCTGTCTATGGACGGTGGGCTGGCCCCATGGGGCTGAACCTCCAGGCTGCCCAGAAACAGGCGTAGTTGCCACAGGGAGGGTGCGCAGTGGTGACTGGGCGGGGGGGCTGAGGCAGGTGATGGGGGGGAAGCCAGGGGGGCTGGGGGCGGTAGCGGGCGGGGGGCTGAGGCAGGTGATGGGGGGGAAGCCGGGGGGGCTGGGGGCGGTAGCGGGCAGGGACTGGCACTGGCAGAGGGGGGGGCCCAGAGACAGGCTCGCTCTATTAGGATGTGGTCCATGGGCGGAGGCTCCGGGCTTTGCGCTCTGCAGGGAGGGAGGCCCCGGGGCTGCCCCAGCCCTACCTGACACCTGCACCGCCCGGTAGCGGGGCACCGAGGCGGCGAAGCCCGCGATGCTCTCGCAGCCCTCGGGGAAGGAGACCAGGCGGGAGTCCAGCACCCGCATGGCCGGGTTCACGAACACTCGGAGCGGGAACGGGGCCATCTGCCTGGCCTCCCGCAGGCCCGGGCTGGTCTCCAGGAGCAGCCGCTCCGGCAGCTCCGCCACGAAGACCTGCAGGGGCGCCCCGAGCTGCGGCGCGCTCAGCCCCTGGCTCGGCAGCCGCCGCATCACCCGCACCAGCGCGCGGATCAGGCGCTGCACCTCGGCGCCGCCCAGCAGCGCGGGCTCCACGGCGGCGGCGGCGCCGCGCAGCACCGGGTGCCCGGCCTGGCACACGCGCTCGTAGGGCGGCTGCGGGGGCGCCACCAGCGGGCGCCCCAGGAACCCCCAGCAGTTGCGCGGCTTGGGCGGCCCGGCCTGGAGGCCTCGGGCCTGCGCCCGGGCCGGGCGCCAGCGGCTCAGCGCGTGCGCGAAGGGCGGCCGAGCGCCGCACGCCGCCATGCCGGGACCGGGACCGGGGACGCGCGCGCTCCACGGGCCCGGCCTGCGCATGCGCCGCGCTCACGTGTAACAGGGCCGCCGGTCCCCACCGGAAGTAGCGGAGCATGCCGGGAGTTGTAGTCTCCTGCGGCACAGGGCGGGGTCACCGGCTCCAAGCCAAGGGGGGAGGGGGATTAGAGGGGTTTGCAAGCACTCCGGGGGGAGGGTTCCATCGCGGGGGCTGCAGGGCTCCCCAGCTTGGGGCCCTGCGGCAGGCAAGGGGCGCTGCAGGGCACCCCGCTGTGGAGAGCAAGAGCAGCCCCATACCCTGGTCTCTGGGGGCAGCACGATCCATCCAGGTCCCTGCGGTGATGGGCCTGTCCCCGTCACTAGGTCTATCTGCCAGCCCTGCCCCCCAGGAAGGAGCCCCAGTGTGGGGAGTCACATCCCTTGACACAACAGCAGGTTGGGGATAGATCTGCTACATTGACCAGAGGCTGCTGGGTGGCCTTTCTCCACCTCACGTTGCCCATGGCACTACACTTTCCAAAGGAGGGCATCATGGGCCCCTCGCTACACAGGGAAACCACAGGAGGCGGGGAAGAGGCATGCCCAAGGACACACATTCATGCTTCTCGCCCTCCAATTGCCTACAAGCCCCTGGCCCTGCTCTAAGCCCCCAGCTAGCAGCCCTCCACCACCCTCTGCTTGAACCCACCCCCACATAGAAGGGGGGGCACAAGCCATCCCAGCTAGGTTTTGAATGTTAGGTGTTGTAGGGATCCTCACCCTGTGCGAAGTGCTGGACTAAGCCCCAAGCTGAAGGTTCCAGAAACCCAGTTCTTCATTTACACACAGAGCACATGAAAAGAAAAAACAAAGGCACCTGAGAGCCTAGCCTGGCCAGGGCCAGCTCCTCCCCCACTCAGCCATGCCCGGAGATGGGCCTGTACACCACGGCACCTCCTCCCTCGCAGTGCAAACTGCAGAGTTCTTTATGAAAAATACACTGATGTTTCTCTCTGGCAGTTGCCTCTTGAGCTACCAGGAGGTTTGAGCCCAAAGCTCAGAGGGGATAATAGCAGCAGCTCAGCATCTGTGAATATCTTCAACAGCTGAGTCCTTGTCAGGCTGGGGAGGGATATGACAGACCATCCCTGCACAGTATGCCCATAGCAGCTGCTTGCAGCCAGGGCTGGGGGGAAGCAGGTACAGCACAGAATACATTAATGAGCTTTATTTATACAATGATCAGTCTTTTTCAGAGGTACGTGCGTCATTGAACCTGCTTTCCAAGTCCGAAAGTATTCACTCTCTTTATACTACAGGTTGTCGAGAGCCCAGGCCTGGGCCCAGCCTCCTTCCCCCAGGACCAGGAGACCTGCAAGGGCCCTTGCCCACACTTGATGGGTACAGTGAAGCCAAGGAAGTAGTCACAGATGATGCAGCCTGTAATGCTCTGTACAGTTCCCATCAGCAGACGCAGCCAATGCTCCTGCTCATCTCCATCCACACCCCCACACTCAGTGCCATTGTTCAATACCAGCGCTGCTACGTGCAAGACTCCCACAGGCTTCTGCAGAGGCCAGAATCACTCAGTATATGCACGCAGCGCAGCACGGCAGGCAAGCTGGGGCAATCCCCTCCCTCTGTTAGGTTGTGGCTACTGGGACATCAGGCTGCAGAACAGCCATTGCGTTCACACTGCTCTCCTCTCCAGCCACCAGAGGCAGCTGCACACTGGGTTCTACTCCCTGCTCTGGCCCTGGAATTTCTGGTGCAGGTGCTGGGCTCTCCTGGGCCAGTTCCTTCTCGTCTGGAGTGAACATGGCCTCTCTCTTTGGCAGGATGAAGGCGAGTGGCTCCTTGATCACATTCACGTCCACACAGCCAAGGCTGCCGTACTTGTGCAGCTGAGTGGGAGGAACACCTGGCCAAGAGAGCAGAGAGTTAACTCACCCAGAGCCCACCTGGAAAGGGACATGAGGACAGTGATGACATCACACAGCTCAGGCAGGGATCCTTGTAGACTGTTGGACTTCACTGGGGGAGCTCTGAGCACTCCAGCCAACGGATGTCCCATGGGAACCAGAGCAGGGCAGTGAAGGGGTCAAAGACAAGGGTCTCTGGGACCCACCCTGCTCAGCAGATATGCCCTGGCTCTGCATGAGAGCAGGCACTTCCCTCATACTTCTCTGCTGAGGGAAGAAGGAATTCTTACCCAGGGTCTGTGCTATCTGGGCTGGGGGAAAGAGGACGTGGAGGCAACGGTTAAGGTAGGGGAGCAGGTCTTCCAGGAACACTGTACAGAACTGAGCAAAAAGCTCCTGCTCCCGGCTGCTGAAAGCCGCCTCCTCTGCCCGGTGAAAAGCCAGGATTGTTTTAGTCACCTGCAGGAAGGAGAGAGAGAGTGAGCGCGTAAGCACCTTCAGTTCCTCATCCCGCAACCTCCACCCTGGGCAGCTGCACCAAACATTCCCCAAGCTGCTCAGAGTGATGGGACTGGCTCTGGAGAGCAGCCACTGACCCACCACCTTGCCCTACACAATTCATCTTCTGATGCTGGATCCCGAGTCTGATTCAGTTGCCCAATTGTAGGGGAAATGCAGGGGAGGGGAAAGGGGCTCATTCAGCCAACAGGAAGTGCGTGCAGAAGGGAATGGCAAGATCTATCCTCAGCATTCTGACAACCCGGTACAAGAAGCTGAAATAGAGAGAAACAGCCACGCCCTGTCAGGTGCCTGCCTCACCTTGCCAAGGGCAGCCTCCAGGGAAGTCGTTACATCCTGGGCAAGAGCCACAGGGCAGCAGAGACGCAGGTCATTGAAGGCAACCAGAATGTTGTTCAGGAAGCAGGCAAGAGGTGGGAAGTCCAGCAGCACCATGGGAGGCTGCAGGGTTCCTGGCTGGGTGGCTGGTACTGTCACGGGGATGGTGCTGCCCAGGACAGCAGGAGCAGAGATCAGCGTGTAGGAGTTCATCTCATCTTGGAATTTGTCCACTGCTTCCTGAATCGCCTTCCTGAAAGTGCCAAATGCAACTTGCTGGAACACTGGGGCCAGCTGGCCCCGGAAATCAGCTCCCACCCTGCTGAAGGACAGGCCAAAGTACATGCACTGACCCAACAGTGAGTCCAAGCGGCTGCCCACCCCCCGCTGGAGGTCATTGTCCAGAACCTGCAGGAATTGTGAAACCTTCTGCAGCACCCAGCCATGGAAGATGGCACTCTCATTGACCACATGCTCGCCAGGAGGCAGCAACGGCTCCTCGTCCGAGAAGATGGCACGATACTGTGTGATGATGTCAAAGAGATGGACGCGGCAGGCCTCGATGGTCTTGGTGATGTGGAAGTAGGGGTCGTCATCAGGGATGGAGGCCTGGATGGAGTGGAGCCAGGCGTCCCGGGCCTGCAGAAACTTGATGCGCAGTTCGGCCTCCGTGAAGACATCCATGCGCCGCAAGTAGCCAATGACACGCAGGCAAGCAGGCAGCTGGATATTAGTGCGCAGTTGCTGGATCAAGTGATTCAGCATCAGCTGTGAAGACTGATGCACTTCGTCCACAATGCCCTAGAGGCAGGGAGAGAGAGACCTCAGCTATGAGACAGTTCACCACCGTCTCAAGCTTCATGCCCCAAACCTGAACTCCAAACGTCACCCCCCCAAACCACACTCCTCTCAGAGCAAGTCCCCACCCGCTGCGTGGAGGCGAGTCGACCCATGCCAGCCACCACCTGAGGAGCTCATCCCATGCCCAGGGGCCGCAGCCCCCCAGCATGGGCAGCACTATTGGGACGAACCTGGACGACGGGGATGGAGGAGTGTTTCCTCTCCAGCCGGCGCACGTAGGCAGCGAGCTCCAGGGCCTCCTCGTAGTAGCCGTTGCGGACGCACGTGTCCATCAACTGCGGGATCTCCAGGATCTCCAAGATCTCCGTGTGCCGGTTCAGGGTCAGGCTGTTCATGCGGCGGCTGGAGGCGATTTCCTCGGCGTCCCGCAAGAAGCTCCTGCCGGAGGGAAGGAGAACTCAGCCCCCCCGCAAACCTCCACCAGACCCCGCTCCCTCCCCAAACGCCCCGGGCCAGGGGCCCCCGGCCCCTCCCCAAACGCCCCGGGCCAGGGGCCCCCGGCCCCGCCCCCCCCCACCCCCTGGGCCAGGGGCCCCCGGCCCCGCCCCCCCCAACACCCCGGGCCAGGGGCCCCCCCGGGCCCACCTGCAGGTCTCCTGGAAGCCGGGCAGCCGCCCCAGGAGCCGGGCCAGGCCGCGCTCGATGCCCCCGAAGCCGCGGCCCGTCTCGCTGGTGCACTCGGCCGAGCGGATGAAGATCTTGTAGTGGGCGAAGGCCAAGTGCCGCGTCTGGGCGGCGGCCAGCGCCCGCTCCTCGGCCAGGCGGCCCGGCTCGCGGCCCAGCGCCTCCAGCCCCAGCCCCGCCAGCTCCGCCAGGTACCCGGCCAGCTCCGGCCCTGGCGCCGACCCCGGCGCCCCGCGGAACAGCCAGGCCAGCAGGCTGGCCTCCTCCAGGGCCGCGCCGGCCGCCGCCATCTTGGGGAGAGCGCCACGACACGCAGGTACGTGCTATCCACGGGGCGCCGGACTCTATGGTGTGCGGGGCACTCTACCCCGCCTCTCGGCAACTCTACTGCTCTGGAGACACTTGGTCTAGCGCCCCCTACAGCTCCGCGAACTCAAACCCGGAACGCGCGTCCCTCCGACTCTATGGCACTGAGCGAGGTACGCTGGCCCCACCCACCCCGGGACGCTCTATGTTCCAGACTCTACTAGCCCAGGGCTGTTTCCGGTTCCGGGCTGTCCCCTCCCCCACGTGGAGCAGTGCCCTGACTAAGCCCGGAGCTGCCGGGTGCGGCGATGCGGCCCCTGACGGAGGAGGAGACCCGGGCCCTGTTCGAGAAGCTCGCGAAATAGTGAGGCGGGGCCGGGGTAGCCGGGGGGGACTTGGCCTGGCCCGGGGGGGCTGGGCGGAGGTGGGCCTGGCCCGGGATAGCCGGGGAGAGGGCCCGGGGAGGGGGCTGGGCGGAGGCGGGGTTGGCCCGGGGTAGCCGGGGGGGAGGGGCTGGGCGGAGGTGGGCCTGGCCCGGAGTAGCCGGGGGGGAGGGGCTGGGCGGAGGGGGGCTTGGCCCGGGGTAGCCAGGGGGGGAGAGGCTGGGCGGAGGGGGACTTGGCCCGGGGTAGCCGGGGGGGAGGGGCTGGGCGGAGAGGGACTTGGCCCGGGATAGCCGGGGAGAGGGTCCGGGGTTGGGGCTAGTGGCCCGTCCCGGGACCCACCGCTCACGGTCTCTCTCCCCACAGCATCGGCGAGAACATCCAGCTGCTGGTGGACCGGCCCGACGGCTCCTACTGTTTCCGCCTGCACAAGGACCGGGTTTACTACGTCAGGTGGGCGGCGCAGCCGGGCTGGAGTCCCCAGGCCCCAAGCGCAGGCTCCGCAGCTGCCATTGAAGTGACCGGTTCTGCAGACTGGGCCCTGCTGCGTCGGGGCAGGGATTGGGCCCAGGGCGCTCGGTCTCCTGGTCCGTTCCTGGAGAGGGCGGGGCTGATGCTGCTTGTGACTGCAGGTCCCCAGCCAGGTTGCCCCGCCCCCTCCGTGCCTCTGGCTGACAGTGGGGGGCCTGGCGCTGGTTAAACCTTCTCTTTTAGGTGTTGAGGTTCTCTGAGAACTAATCACACGTTGGCTGCGTTTGCTCTTTCCTAGTGAGAGAATCTTGAAGGTGGCGACCAGCATCCCTGGGGACAAGCTGGTGGCACTGGGCACCTGCTTTGGGAAGTTCACCAAGACCCAGAAGTTCCGGCTCCACGTCACTGCCCTGGATTACCTGGCTCCCTATGCCAAGGTGAGAGGCTGGCTAAGGAGACGCTTTCAGGCAGCAACCTGATCCTTGGTCATGTTTAGCAGCACTGGGGTGCTGTGCTCCCTGTAACTGCTCCTTGAGCAGCCCAGGAGGCATTTAAGTGCTGCCCAGCTGATTAGCACAGAGGTAGCATGTGCTCATGTGCCCCCCATGTTGCTCCATTCTGCAGCTGCTCACAGGACCCTCCTGCTGGCTGTGCAGAGCAGGGGTGGGGGAGGGTGCTGATCCCCCCTCCCCCAGCCCCTGTACCCCATCTCCGCAGGGCCGAGGGGACACAGCCTGGCTCAGAACTCAGCTTCTGCAGGGAAGGGTGAGTGACTGAGTGCCTTTCTTTAAAGAGAGAGTGCACTGTTTCTGAGACTTCCCCAGCAGCCAGCTCACACAGTCTGTCTCTCTCCCCGCCCATGTGCCCCATCTCCGCAGAGCAGGGGAGGGGAGACAACAGGGCTCAGGACAGAGCAGGAGAGCTTTCCATGAGTGCCTTAAAGAGACAGCGTGGAGCATCTCTCAAAAACTTTCCCAGCAGCCAGCACACACACAGTCTGTGTGACACACACAAACGCTGTCCCTGTGTTGTCACACGCACCTCCCAACATATACTTATATTATTGTTGTTACTTCTTGCAATGTACATCTATTCTCTGTAATTTTATTCTTTCAAAGTGTGTTTAGTGTTTTGACTGGTCTATGCATTTCATTTTTTTCTTACTACTGAAAGAATTAAATTTAAGTGTGAGTTCTAAAATGCCTAACCTGTCCTGGCTCGAGTAGTTATCCCTATTTAACTTTTAAAAAATACTATATCTAGGTTTCTTGTTTCTACAGGTGCACATAATATTTATTCCACACATGGAAAAAATTAGAGGGAACCTGGGTGGGAAAAGGGTGTAATATGTCTGCAGACCCTATAACTAAACAAGATGGACCAATTCTTCCTCATACTCATTTGCTCTTATGTTGCGCATATCCCCTACCCTGTGTCACTCTAGCTTGTATGCATGGAGTGTCTCTTTAATAGATTTATACAGTGCCCAGGACAGTGGGGCCTGATCCTGTTTGCGGTCTTTAGGTGCTACTAACTATTTACTGCTAATATTTCCCTCCCTACTCACTCCCCTTGTGGCACTGGAGCTGTCTCCAGTCTCAAGTGTCTGCCTTCTGGCTCACCCTACATGCACAAAGTAATCTTTCTGTGGGCTTCCCTGGCACTAACCCTCACTGGCCTCAGCCTCTGGTCCCCTTACATGGCTGCATGAAGAGCAAAAGGAAACAGACTGTTACAGGTCTTCCCTGTTGTCTCCCATGCCCCAGATACCCTACTTGAGCCTTGCTTCATAAGGTGGTATCACCTGTGTCTCTACCCTTGTGCCCAGTTGCATGAGGAATAACCTTGTAGGTTCAGCAGTAAGTTTAACTTGTGAAGATTTGGGTGAGCAACTGCTGTGCCTCCTGAGGATGGGTGCTTTTCTCTTGCAGTATAAAGTGTGGGTGAAACCTGGAGCAGAGCAGTCCTTCCTTTATGGGAACCACGTGCTGAAATCTGGCCTAGGCCGCATCACCGAGAACACAGCTCAGTACCAGGGTGTGGTGGTGTATTCCATGGCCGATGTTCCTCTGGTAAGTGACAGTGCTGGTAGGGGAGTGGATTGTTCTTCAGAAAACAGTGATGAACTTGCTTTGAGCAGAGCAGTGTTGATACAAGTGGGTGCCTGAGTTTCACTATTCTTAATTCCCCAGGGTTTTGGAGTAGCAGCAAAGTCTACCCAGGACTGCCGGAAAGTGGACCCCATGGCGATCGTAGTGTTTCATCAGGCTGACGTTGGGGAGTACGTGCGGCATGAGGAGACGCTTACTTAAAGGGCAGCCAGCAGCACAAGGCTCTGAGGACTCAGCTGCACATGGCAATGAAGCGTGTTGTGAAATCAGAACTCAAAGCAGCAGCAGGGAGCTCTCCTGGGATGGGGCTTTGCAGGCTGCTGTGGAGGATTACAGACCAGTCTACCTGTGACTTAGTCATAACTATTGTGAGCTCTGAGGAGTGCCTGTCCCAGCCTGAAGGAGACAGGGATTACATAAAACTTGTTTTCTATCTAATAAAAACCATGTTGGTGTGGCCTAGTGAAAGAACTCAGCTACTTGGTCCTAAGCCCTGCCCAGGAACAGCTCTTACACTCAGACTAAAGGCAGTTTTCTCAGTAGTAGCTGCGGAGGGGGGTAGATCACCTTAATGCAGCCACCTACTCCCTCCATGGGTGCTAGGGCAAGCTGGAAGTTCTGTGTAGCAGGAGACGGAGGTGAACACGGCTGTTTCAGTCAACAGGAACAAAGTGATTCCTCCCCACCCCCAGGATTGTTTCTGCCTTGTTCCCCAACAGAGACCCAAGTACAGTGAGAGGGGGAGCTGACAGGGTTGTGCGACTGGAGGACACCATGACCACACCCCCGGGGCAAATCAGAAGCCGTGTAGGTGGGTGCTGTAGCAGTGGCTTCCGTGCCAGGGAGCAGCCCTGGTTCCTAGAGGATGGTGGCTTCAGACAGGACAGTGCTTGCGCAGTGTGAACTGTTTCTTTTATTTATAATATGTGAACAGCTTTTCAAGCCATTTCACTATTAGACCATTGGGCAGGTTAGGCCTAAACCAACAGTGAACCATCCCCTCTCCCTCCCCCCAAAATGGGTCTTGTGCTACAGGCCGAGTAGAGAATAAAGATAAGATAAAGAGCCAGCTGGACGCTAGGGCATTGAGGGGAATTCTGTACCTGAAAAAATTCCCCAGTCCAGCTCCTTCCACAGGTAGGATCTCCCATTCTTCCATGGAGGCGGAGGGGAGAAAGGATGAGATGGAGTTCAGTGTGCTCTGCAGTGTTACGGGCCTGTCCTTTGGTCCTTCCTGCTGCTTGGGTCCAGCAGTGGTGTAA
Organism: Terrapene triunguis; assembly: GCF_002925995.2. NCBI lineage: Eukaryota > Metazoa > Chordata > Testudines > Emydidae > Terrapene > Terrapene triunguis. The sequence continues at coordinate 295,978 of NW_020697273.1, forward strand.
GCCAGAGGCCTTAGCACCTCGGTTTGTTGGTGGCAGTAGTGGGCTGCACATTGAAGAGCCGCTTTAGGAAATACAGCTGCAGGACACCCGAGAGGACAATGACGAGGCTCTGAGCCAGTGACCACCAGTTCACGTAGTTATAGTTGGACTGAAGGATGAAATAGTCAGCCGCTTTCCTCATCCGGGCAAAGTTATAAAAGCGCCACATGTGGAAGACGTGGGCCTGCAGTTTGCGGGTGCTCTCCTGCAATGAGCACAAGGACAGGTAATGAAATCCTTCTCCCAACCCTTGATTAGACTGTGGAACTCAATGGCACCAGGTATCACCGAGGCCAAGAACTTGGCCAGATCCAGTGGATATTACTGTTCATGCTAACTGTTTTGGAAGAGCTTTAACTATGTGCTTCAGGACTCAAGATAACCTCTAGTAGTGGGGGTTGGGATGAAACCTTTGTGGGGACATTATCCCACATCTGCCTTCTGCCAGGTTTCTTGAATATTCCTGTGAAGCATCTGGTGCTGGCCACTGTCAGGCAGGATACAGGGGTAGATGGACCTTAGGGCTGATCTGGTCTGGCCGTTGCTAAGTTCCTATGAGAACCAGTAAGGGGAAGAATGGAAGCCCCGCAGACCTCCCACAGAGCCTGCAGGAACAGATCTTTCATCATTTGGGATTGAATGACAAGAGCAGGGTGGTTCAGGATTGATACATTCCATCCAGATCCCCAGTCAGCCAGCCCCATCCGATTTCATATGCCCCACTGACAGACCTCTCCCTCAGCCACCCTTCCTGTTTTTCACACAACCCCGTGACCAAAAGCAGCACTGTATTCACATGCTACACATACTATGGGTTGAACATAGGCCCTGTGAGGTATCACTTGGAAACTAATAACTTGCTTGTCAATATTCTGGTGAGATGTACACAACATATGTAGAGTTATGAATTCCCCTGTACGGTGGTGATAGCACAGCCCTGGCTAGGCAAAAGTTGTTTAGGACAGACCTGTTTAATACAGGAATGTGCACACCTCAATTTAGATCTAAGGAGTAAACAGGGTCCTTGAGACAGCAAAAGGGGGAAATGGCAGGAGACAAGCTGCATTTCAGCTATACAGCGGAGAAGAACGCGCATGGAGCCACTTTCACCACCAGTCTCCATGTTGCCGCCTTTAGAGTTTGAATAAACGTTGCTTTGAGGGTTAATCCTCAGAAGAATCCACTTCAGAAGGTGGCTGGACTATAAAAGCAAGGGGCAAAACCACCCCAAAGCTCTCCCTGTCTCTCTCTCACCTAAGATGACAAAGGAGCCAACCCTTTGACTTTATGAGAGATCCTGACCTGAGAAGTTGGTCAGCAATTTTGCTAAGGATTTTATCTTCAACCAAGTCTAGCTTCAGTTTTAGCTACTAGACAGTGCTTTATCTTTAGTTTTCTTGTAACCATTTCCGACTTTAATGCCTTGTACTCACCTAAAATGTCTTTAAAAAATAAAATGAGTTTCTTTAACTACAATCAGAACTAATCCAATGCTGTGTTTGGACTGAACTGTTTGGGTAACTCAAGTTAAGGCAGCAAACTTGCGTATTGACCCCTTAGAGGGGCAATGGATTTCTAATACCTGAACTGCTCAGCAGCGGGCTGGACAGCAGAACACGTTTTGGGGGAAATTCAAGACTGGGAGTGTGTTGGGGTCACCCTGCAGGTAGTAACCAAGCCAGAGGGTGACTGGAGTGTTGCCGACAGGCTGCTGGGCCAGTTGGCTACACACAGTCAAGGTGTGACCTGCATGCTGTTTGGTCGGCCCAGGTTGGAAGCTACAGCAGCAAAGCATTGTGAGGCCCCCAGGGCTACAGGGCAGGCAGTGACACAGCTACTCATTGATCTGGATTGCACCCCAGAATGTGACACCCCCCCCATTCCTGGCTCTCTCCAGAGCCAAGTGTCTGACTGATTTAAAACTACTCCAGTTGCTGCCCCATGTGTGTTTCCTGGGAGCAGCAGTTATCCTTAGCTCCCCATTTACTTCCATGTGCCTCATTTTCAAAACCAAGATGCCCGTTTGAGCTTGCTTCAGCCCTGCAATTGATTAAATAAATTTATAAATTAAATAAATAAAATTAAAAAAATAAGTAAAAATTTATTCCAAGGCAGCTGACGGTGCAAATAAAACATTACCTCAATTGCCTCCAGTGTGTCATTCATTTTCTTCCTTTCCATGTCTGGCGAGTTTTGTAGGTCAAAGCCTTCATAGAACACACCAAAGTTGAGATAAACCTGCACAACACCGAAGTGGTTGAGCCGATTGCTCAAGCACAGCTGGTAAAAACCTGTAGAGGGAAGTGGTTCAAAGCATCAGAGGAGAGCAACAGGTGCTGTGACAGTCAGACATTACCCCAAATCCTCCGCTCTGTTAGCTCCCATTTACCCCTTCTCTGCAGCAGAGACATGGTCTCTCTGAGCTTAGCAGCTGCAGAAAAGCTTGGTTGCCTGTATAGTCAAGTTCTGAGCTCAGAATCACACATGCTGTGTCTAGCAAGACTTTTACAGGACTATGGCTTAGATCATTAACGATCTGCAGGAGGATTGGAGTAGTCCAGCTCTCATGCGGGCCAGGGAGGTAGCAGGGGTGGCAAGAACCTGTCTCTTTGGTGGGGAAGTTCATCTGTCCTCGTACATCCTGGGACGTGCCCATCTGGAGGCCGCTGGGATCGTTTGCAGTGGCCAAGACGTGTCTGTCATGTCCAATTCCTGAAGTCCGTTGTACCTGAAGCCAAGAGACAATGAGCAGAAGAGGGAACTTTGGGTGCAGCTCTGAGTTCTAGCAAAGAACAAGCCTGACCCATGCTGTCCTCAGAAATTCCCATGGGAACAGATGGGGCCGTGTTGCTTATAAAGGCAGCAAAGCCCATGACTGTTCTCAGTGGCAACTACTACACAGCTAAACTCACCTCGAGTGGGTGCCCGTGAGTTTACGGGAGCCACAGCGTCCTAAGCAGACCAGACAGGCTATGCAGAGGCACCACCTGGAGGAACAAGCATGGGACTGGGAAAGTCCTGGCTCTCCACAGTGTGTGTGGCTGGATGGTTCAGTTCCTGTCAGTGAAATGGGGAGAAATCTTTCACCCTGCAGAGTGGTAGCAAAGAGCCTCCACCAGGCAGCTAAGTGGTTTGCTGGTCACTCAGGGCTAGCTCCAGGGGACGCAGGCTCAGAAAGGAAGGCTGGGGCAAGCAGAACCTGCTGAGTCTGCTTCCTCCTCTGCCCATGTCAGAGCAAGGACACCAAGGATTTTGCCGTTTTGCGCTGTACAGGGTAATTCTCCTCTCCCGCAATCCCCTTTCTCTCCCCAACCACTTCGTTTGTGTACTGAGCCGTGCCACGGCTAGTAGAGATCTAGCTAGCACAGGGTTGGCCCCCCAACATGTTCCATGACTGGGCAGTGGATTCCCTTCCCTCCATGTACAGTCAGCCCCCAGCGGGAGCTGTGTTATGGTTCAACCCAGCCCTCCTTGCCCTTTACGCATGCAGCAATCAGTGCTCCCAGCCACACACCTCCCCTGCTTTGGAACAGGCTGAGAGAAGGGCGGGGGAGCACCTTGGGCTTGAACGCCAGCTCAGTCCACCGAATCCTTGAACAGCTCCAACCCCTCTGCCTACAGCCCAGCTGCTTTGCTCCACACGCACCACAGATAAAGGGAGCAGCTGATAAACACGAATAGTGCCAAGAGTGCCAGGCACAAACTCCCAGAGCTACTTCAATCGGCCCAGTGTAAACAGAAGCTGGGAAGTCACAGGGTTTAAGATAAGAGGATTGGAGGGCTCCATTCCAGGCGGGAGCCCAGTACCTAGCACTGACGATACACAACCACGCAGCAAGAGACCTCGGATACTCCTGCCACTCGCAGCCCAGGGGACAGGAAGGTCTCCTGTTGTGAGTGCTCAGCTGAGTTCATGCACTGTGGAACCTCCTGCCAAGTGAAGATCCAACCAACACTGGATGCTGGCTACTAGCACTCACCCCTCTGCTACCGACTTGGCAAAGTTCCCTAGCAACCTTCGGAACAGCACATCCTCCAGAACCAGGAGACGTTCTTCTCCACTGAGGTCAAAGCCAAAGCCAGGAGTTGCCTGAAGTAATCACTAGTTGAGCCTCTAATAGTCACCACAATACAATCAAGTTCAAGCTTCCTCAACAGAGGGGAGGGCCCCAGGAGCAGCATGGTGGGGCCTTAACCTTTAGGAAGGGGGAGTTGAAAAGAAATTTAGTCAAAAAGGCCCTAAAAACCGAGTCCTGAGACTCAGCCTCGAGTGAGGTCACTAAAAGGCAGGCAACTCCCCTTAACAAAACAAACAGGAAGGTGAGCTGGGGGGCGGGGGAAGAGTCTGGCTAATGAGGTTGAAGAGGTTATTTGAGCCCCCTCTTGTTCAGGGGAAAGAAATCCAACTCCAGTGAAGTCAATAGAAAGGAGAGTAATCCATGGCATTCAGAGTGAAAATGGAAGTCAGGAGGGTTAAAAGGGGATGTTTCAAGTATGGCTGAGAAAAATATGATGCCATTATACGAATCACTAATAAACCATCAGCTAAAAAGAGAGAGAGATCAGAGCTTCTGTTCCCCCTCTCATAACATAGGGGACATTCAATGAAATGAAAGAGAGCAAAATGCAAAACTAACACGAAGCAAACACTTCCACCTGCGAGATTAGACTGCGGAACTCATTGCCAGAGGATGTTGCTGTTGCCAAGAACTTAGCAAGATTCAAAAAGGGATTGGACAATTATATGGGTAACAAGAATATCCAGAGTTACAATAGATAATGCTAACTAATTTTGAAGAGACAATAAACCTCGTGCCTCAGGATTTAAACCCATCTCTTTAAGGAATTAGGAAGACAGCTAATATGTCTGTGGGGAGGTGACGAGACGATCATCCCACACCTGCCTAATACAAGGCTGCTTCCATCTTCCTCTGAAGTATCTGGCTCCGGCCACTGTCAGAGATTGGGCACTGGACTAGAGGGCAGCTCCTGTGTGCTACCAGGACAGAACACCGTCCTCATCGCCTTCCTTCAAGGGCGAGAGCAAAAATCGAGGGGTTCAGAGGCAGGGATGGACGTTTTGAGGACAAGAATGGGACTGATCAGTTCAAAGAAGACATTAGAAGGGACAAAATAGAGGCGTGGAGAAGGTAGGTCGGGCACTCCTATTCACACCCGCTCAGCATACAAGAGCAAGCAGACATTGAAAGTGAAAGGCAGCAAGTTGATACAGAAGATACCATTTTTAAAAATTCTGAAGCCAGAAGGGACCATTTAGATCATTTAGTCTGATAAAAAATATATATATATCTTTAGCTAGTCGTTTGGAGTGGGATTAGAACCAGCAGCTGCCAAACTCCAGGGGAAATTGAGTGCTCCAAAGAACCCAGCACCCCAGACAGCTGGCCATCCTGATAGCTGGAAAGATTCAGGAGTTTGTCTTTTTTTCAGTTGGGGATCTTGTGTGTGCACAATGTAAATGTTACACTACAGAAACTACCTGCAATGTTTTACACAATGAACGTTTAACCTGTGGAACTCACTGCTGGAAGAGCTCATTGAGACAAAGTTTAGGATTCAAAAAAGGTTGGAGATTTAAGCGAACACTGAGAGCATCCAGAGTTACACTAAGGAGGATTTTGTAAAGTAACTGTTTTGGGGAGCTATAAGCCCTCCTGCTTTAGGACATAAACCAGCTACTGACTGACAGCCTCTCTCTAAGAGCAGGTTATTGCCTAATCGTTGACTACAGGATTCATTCTACCTTCCCCCTGAAGCAGCTGGTACTGGCTATTGCCAGAGACCATGACAGCTGGATCCACTCTGGCAATTCCTCCGTTGGATATGCAGCTGTCTGGCTGCGGGAAGTTCTTTATTTTACCAGGAAATTCCACTGAGCTGAAAACCTGCCATTTGCAAGAGTCCTCCCCAGCACTCACCTCATAGCTGAAGTAGAAGTATCCGCTCTGATGTGCAAACTGCCAGAAGCACTCTGTGCCACCTGCAGGGACAACAATGGCGAAGTCATAGCGATCAGCTCCACGGAAGAGAGGCTGCTCACTGGAGCCACTCAGGGGCTCGGTCTTTGGGCTCCTGGCAGGGCCTGTCAGACTAAGCAGACCCACAATCACAGCCAAAGGAAAGAGTGGGACCATGCTGCCTTGTGAGCCTCCACCCCTCTGGCTGGGGCAGAGCAGGAGCATGGGTCCCAGGATGCAAGGGGATAATCATTAACTTCACTCCTCACTCTCTGCTTTTGCCAAACATTTTCCCTTCAGCACACAACACAGCTGCACTTATCCAAACATCAGAGGCACTTGGAAGGAGTTCAACTCCTCAAGGTAATCTCAGTGCAATTACCAGGCCTGCATGGGCAGCTGTGCAGTTTGTCCTCATTAGAGCTTAACCATCTGAAACATTTTGTAAAACCCTGAAGTCCGCTTTGAAGAACCGTCACTAGGTACAAACGGTCCTTCCTGGGGAACTGCTTGTTCTGGGGGCAGGCTGGGTGTCCTGCACTCAGACTTCTGTCGACAGCCCACACCATGGTCTGAAGGACTCTATTATAGTGATTAGTGTGTTAAAACATTCCTAGAAACTTTATTTAGTACAAGAAATCTAGACACTGATCACAGAGCAACAATATGCCAGAGAAGACCCAGGGACTTGGCTACATGGGCTGTGTGCCCTATATCTTCCACTACCTTATGCTGCCATCCCATCTGGGTGCTGCAAGATAGGTCCTGTTTCATCTTTGACCGTGACTTCTCTTCTCTTATGGAGTCTGTGGCAATGTCCTCACTCTGTAAATGGGAAAGGGGCACCACTGGCTGGAAAGTGTTCTATTGCATAGAGTGGAAGGCAAGCAAAGGGCTGGTATTGATATTTGGATGTGGGATGATATTTATTCTCATGCCCTCGTATGGCACAAGGAAGAAAGTGTCCCATGTTTCTTCCACTGACACTTATTAATCTGGTTTACTGTAACTGGCCCAAATGGAACTACTAAACAGGGGAAACACTTCACAGCCAGGCCACTCAAGCACAGAGGAAAGTTTCAGAACAGACGAAAATATAAAATAAACAGGGCAAAGGGCAGGGAGAAAGTCTGGCTAATAGCAAAGTTGAAGAGGTTACTTGAGCCACTTGTATCCAGACAGCCAGGAGTTCCTCTGGTGAGGTTCCTTCCAGCAACCGCTAGTGCCAAAGGACATGGCTAAGGCAAGCAGGGGACCAGGGGACCCAGCACCAGTGACAATGGAAGCAGCTCACAGGACCCCTGCTGTTGGGGTATTTCTGCAGCTAGAACCGAAGGAAATTAAATGCATGAGTGTTGGTGGAAGCGAGGGGAAGATGATACATAAGTGCCTCTGAAATCCACTTGTTCCTAATAAGCAGCAGCATCCCACCGGATAGGGGTACAAGACTTTCTGGCACTCCAATTCAGTTAGTTGCTGATGCGATGCTCCCGGCTTCAGCTGGCTCAGGAAGTGAATGCAGGATGAAATTCTGGTTGTTAACAGGGTGTCCCACAAAGCTGTCACTAGGGCACTGACCCAGGGATATGCCAAGCTTCTCCCTTTTCAAGGTGGAATATTTACCTGAGGGGGGAATGCTGGGGAGATGCAAATCAAATTTGTTGCAATTGTTATATCCAACACAGGAACTGCTTTATTTTACATGATGGGTTCAGACATGGGATCGGACTTGGCATTAGAAGGCAAGGCATGTCTGGGGCCTGCCAGAGATCCCCAGAGACCTTTCAGAGATAATGCACTACTCCAGGAAACAGACACAAGGAAGGGAATTTTGCGAAGAAGGAGGCAAGTCAAACCAACTGAACACTAACTTTTAACTTGATATCTGGCTCCAAACATTCTAGAAACTAATGAGCACAAAGACAAAACAAAACATCTATTTTAAAGCATCAAAAAAATGTGGAGGAAGAAATCCCCACTCAATATAAAAATGTACAAAGCAGAGAAATGTGGAAACAAACGCCAGTCCCCTTGCCAAGAAACCAGACTTCTGCCGGTGCAACTCAGCAACAGCTCAGTCTACACTGCTGCTTGCCCCTCTGGGAGGGGCAGATGGAGAAAGCCGATCAGCCAAGTGATTCACAATCGGTTTAAGAAAATGAATATAGATAAAACAGTCGGTGACAGGATTATCCTGCCATTCAACCAGTGTCTGAGTAGAGAAAGCTGCGACCCAGCTACAGGCCACTCAGGTTCCAGCTCGAATGCTCATAGGGCAAAGGCTGCCAGAGTCCTCGCTGTTTCTGAACATATACAAAATGTCAGCATTGTAGCACTTTTACTAGACTATTTCCAGAGTTACTCAGGCTGTGTTGCTTCGGTTGACAGACAAAGACCTAAATTTAGTGACTCCAGCTAAATACAAGAACTAGGAAGGTGTCCCAAGCTCTAGTTAAACTTTGCTTCTTCCAGCTGTAGCATTCAGCTCTCCCAAGCAGCCATAACAAGTCTTCACATCATTCCTATCACATTGCTAGGAAGGGGACTACAAGCTTCCTCCCATGACAGTTGTTGCTTTGGTCCATCTTTTGGAGAGAAATGAGAGCAAGTGTCACTCTAAAAGTTCCTCAACTGCAGTTTTCAGTGGAGTCCCAGCTTTTTCATGGTCCGCCAGCGATCCTTAATCATCACCGAGGTGCGATTCTCAAAGGGGAACTTTTTGCAAATGATTTTCCAGTTCCCTTCTCCAAACTTCTTCACTCCTTCTCTGATCCACTCGCTTTCCTGCACTGTCCACCTCTGCAAAAGAAGAACAAGGGGTGTCATGACTCTTAAGGCACAGGTCCTATCACCTCTACACTAAAGGCTTCTTAGCCTCCTTGGTCCCCCTTACATCCATACTATCAGCACCTTCTTATAACATAGGAATAAGGCACAGGTACCTCGCCAATAACTCCAAGGTACCCAATGATCACTCCATTCCAGAAGAATTGTTACAATGGTTATATACCAGGAAAATACTATAGCTGAAGTTCAGGATTAGTTCTGTTTCCCACATCACAGTGTAGATTACACAGGAAATTCTCAGGAGTTATTGCTCTTGTATCCTCCAAGTAATCATGGAGAGAGTGTGGAAGTTACATGCCCTGTGCAACGTTCATACAAGTAAAGAGAACTAACTACCTGCGGCTCATGGAAGGAAAGTGCTGCGTTCAAGGGCACTGTGAATTTCAGTGACAGGAGGCCAAGTATAACGGAAGAGGTGAACCACAGGAAAGCAAACACTGAAAGATGTACAGGTAGTATAAAAGTGAACACCCATTCACTTGTCAGAAAGTTGGTTACTGCAGGCATCAGATTTTGGAGCCTTTACAAGGCAAATGCTGCCAGGTGACAAACTCTGTGTGTGGTGCCACTGGCATGCACCATGCTTTTTCACTGCATGGAAAATCCGACGGACCCAGCTCCAAACAATTGGCATCAGACAAAAGGGGGCAAGTAAGGAGGATTCACTCAGGAGACACCAACCCCGGCACCTCCTGAAAGAGTATTTATATTTTTAATACTAGCTGCAGGCTTATTTAGGAATGATGTGGTTTCTAGGATGTGTTCTGGTTCTCCGCCTCTTCAGCTCACTTACCTGCTGAGCGGTTCAGGAAGCAGATGCCAGCCAGGATAAGCGGCACACAGTATTTTAGGCCTCTACCACTTTCCTGGCTTTTAGTGGACAAACTTAAGCCAGGCCCTCTCAATTTAAAGATCCGTGCAACCCAACTCACCCCCTTGTAAGTTCAAAGCTTAGATAATGCAAGCATTGATCAAGGTACTCCAGTCCCTTAGTAAATATCATCTGTCAGTTCAGCATCTCAGAGTTCTCCATTCAGTGTGCATCAAATCACTTGGACTCTTCTACCTGAGCTGATACCAGAGGCTAAGAAATCTCTGAACAGCAAAAGGGATTTCCCCTTTCCAACCTTTTCTATTGCTTCACTACCCCTGCAGAGCCCTGCTTTGGGCTGCTGAACGGAGCTGGAGGGCTCTATATTACCTGCTTCTTGGAACCGAGGATTGAAGAGCTGTGGCTATTTCTCCCAGGGGACTCTGAAAAATAAACCCAAGGAGAGTCATATTTCAGCATTCACCTTCTGCTACGCATGTATCTCCCAGAGAGACTGGCTTTAGCTGGCTCGATTACAGGGAGAGAGCGGCATGGCCACCAGGGGAACACCCTTGGCCAGGGTATGGAAAATAGAAACAAATGCCCTTACTTCCTCTAGCTTCTAGAATTCCACATACTGAAGGGACACTTGGCCATTCTGATCCAAGCCCTGGTTACTCATAAGAAGTGTAACTAAAGAAATATAATAACTAAGACGGCGTCAAAAGGAATTAGACTTGTCTCAGGTTAGCGAATGTGTCTAAGAAAAAAAAAAAGAGGACAGCCTGAGCCCAAAAGCGTCCTCAATAGAAATCCCTGTTCCTAAATGGAAGCATGTTCAGGCCACAGCAGGGAAGGTCCCAGATGTTAAACAGCATCCAGAAGAAAAGTCTTAGTGGTGATTAATTGCACCTTTTGAAACAAGCATGCAAATGCTGATCTGCCACCCTACAGCTGTTAATGGGAAGGAACTGCTTTTGGGCTGGGTCTCAAACTAGAATAGCTGACAATGACTGACAGGTCTGAAGCTGTAACAAGAGGGTACTTGCTAGATGTTCCATGATCAGGTACACAATGGATTTAGCAACTTCCCATTGTTTGGGCCCGCCTAAGAAAGGACATCATCTCCGTTTCTGCAGTCCTATAACAGCAACCGTAGTCCCAAGCTTTCCAGGGTTATGGGATTTCTAGACTTTTGGTTTCTGTCACGTATTCAAGGCAACAGAGTGCCCCAGGGCCAACAGCATGGCTGGGACCAGCAATTAAAGAGTGTGCATGGCAAAAATAGCATACTTACTCTTGTCCAGGAAGAGCTCATCTTCCTCACTCCATGTGTCCTTTTCTTCTTGCCCATTCGAGGTGTTCCATCTTGCTTTCAGTGGCCTGAAAACACACAACACACATTTTAACTGCAACAAGCCAGCCTGGTTAATGAGGGCTGAAGAGACAGTCACTGCAGACAGCTAAATCACACATCCAAAAGGAACACAGACCACTGACTAATTACCTAGAGGCCATTGGTAAAATGGTCCAGGACCACCTTGGTACCAATGAGTCAAGACTAAGATCAGTATGCAGCACTGGGAAACGTGGGAGCTTGCCTAACAGCTGGATTATGTATGTTTGCTTCACCTCCACAACACATGCATCTTAGTCCACTGCCATCTGACTAGTTTGTAGGTAAAGGGTGCCATATGTGTATGTCTGGCATTCAAAGCCACTCAGTGCCATTTTAATACCTACAGGCGGTTCTTGACAGATCCCTATATCAAACACACAAGAAGCAACTGAGAGCAAACTATGTAAGAATTAAGCAGTTGCTGCAAACTGATACAAACAACTGAGCTACCAAGAAAGTGCCGTGCATGTGGCATGAAACAGACAATGGAATGGGGCAGGAGCACTTAGCAAGAGTCACATGCTCCACAAGGCTGCTATGACATTTTTACTACAGGCAAAGCCAGCTTGTTCCAAACCAATTATGTTCCTTATTTCTCTTGCTCACATGCACGCACTCAACTCCTTACAGGATAAGATTCAGCTGAAATCAGGTGCATTTAAAATACTTTAAAAGGATCCATTCAATTAGTTTTAATATTACAGCAACTACATGAAAACAAATGCTCCCTGTTAGTAATACTCTTGTGCATTCCATCGCTGTGGCAGCATGCAAGCATTTTCACACAGATGTATACGCGCATTCAGGAAGGGGAAGGTTTGAAGATGAACTCCTGAAGCAAAAGCTGACATCCTTTGTCACCAATAGCCATCACCATCAGCACCGCTGCCATTTAAAGCATTGCATCCTAGCTAGGATCTTAGTCAACAACAATGGGCGGCAAGAGCCAAGGAGTCAGGGAGCTCTGGAAACATGCCAATCCCGGGTGCTCCGCAGGGCACTGGGAACAGCTGGGCCCTACTGAACTGAATAAAATGCTTTACACTTGTAGTGGCCAACTTCCAAGCATTTTAGTGCTTTGGCACTTAACATCTTAAGCACATCAAACCTGAACTGCTAAGCTCTAAACCAGTCTCTTTTCAAGCATGAAAGTTCATGCAGCTCAGTAGGGTCTGCTCTGCAATCAGTCCCCTGAAGTGCTCCTAAGTCTGAAAACCTTATGGAACGACCGTGTTTGCCTCATCTCTCCTAGGGAGCTCAAGTACTGCTCAGGAAAGGGAATTCCCTGCTGTTTCATTCCTGCAGATCCACAGTACCGCCTTAAGTGTGCAAAAGCAGAGGTTCTCGTCTGCACAGCCTCCAAGATGCATTAGAAGGGAACCCTGCTACACGCTCATCAAGTCCTACAGAAAACATGCATCCCAGAAGCCTGGCTCCAGAGAAAGGTTTGTTCCCATATATCCACCCACTCCCTACTCTAACTTACAGGTAAGTGATATAATACATATACAAGGTACAAAACAAGTTTGGAAGAATTAAAGTAACTTGCATCAATATTCTATTACTCTTAAAATTCATACATGATTTAACTTCATCACTGATGTGAAAATTTACCTTAATCTGTCCCACAAAACATACCTACAAACTCCAACCTGTGTATTACTAACTGCAGATTTACATAGTCAGATGCATACACTGCGAAGCCGTTTGCAAGGATGTCAAGGGTCAGCATTAAGGTTATTGGAATGTAGGTGGCGAGCTTTCCCATTTCCCATGTTGCTAACCACATGTATTAACTACAAGGGCAATAGAACATTTGCTTTAACTATCCATTTCCACATTTTCCAAAAGGGAGGGATTTTTAACATTCTAGTTTCGCACTGATAAGATTATATTGTTTAACGTAGCAATGTTAGCTATACGTTCTCAAAGTATTGCATCTGCATTAGAATACAGCGTCACAGATGTGCTTCATACTTGGGACTTCTGGAAGATACACGCTGAACATGTGGCTTTTGAACAAGAGTCCTGAATGCAGACGATACCACTGGCTCCTGGGATGAGTCTGGAGTCTCACTTAAGTCAGTGCTCTGGCTGTCCTGCTCCATAATCAGTCTGCTTATCGTGAACAAGCGTTTACTCTTTGGAGGGGATTTAGGTATGTCTGAGGTCTCAGAGGTCTCCAAGGGTGGATTCTCCTCTTCTCTCTGCCTCTTGAGTCTGTGGGATACAGAAGGGGACAATTGCTTGGGGAAAGAAAAGTCTGTTTCATCCAGTTTGGTAAAGGCTGCATCAGAATCTTGGGAATTTGACAAGGTCTTGAAAGCTTCTCTCAGAGCAGAAATCCCATATGTGGTTACAGTTCCAGGCAGCCGCCTATAAAATAAATGAAGCTAAGCAGGTTACATCAACGATTTCAACAATACAAGGCTCTACTTCACTAAAATCACAGCTGCTCCCCTCACTCTGCCTCATAGCTAAGCTCCTTCCAAATTCACATCCATGCAAAAGCACATCACAGACCATGAAATCAGACCTTCCCCCGTGAAATCTAGCTATTGGAGGGGACGGGGAGAGAGAGGGCTGGGGGCACCCCAACTGGGGACTGCTCCCATGCACCAGGCTCCAGCTGCTAGTCCTATTCTGTCAGGGACAGGACTTTCGCTTCCCCAGCACAGCCGCTTTCAGAGGGAGCTCAGACCCACCTCCGGGTACCTCTCCCGGCTGCAGGAAGCTCCGAAGATGCTGCCTTCAGAGCCCAGCTTTCAGCCCCTTCAGCTTTGAAGGCAGTGCAGCCGCAGAGCTTCCTGCAGTCGGAAGATCCCAGAGTTGGGTCTGACCTCTCCCCAAGAGTGGCCGTGCAGGGAAAGAGGAAGTCCTGTGCCTCCCCAGCTGGCCCGGACTAGCAGCTACGAGCCCCCAGCTGGGGCGGTCCCAGCAGCACAGGGGGAGATCAGACCCACCTCCAGGAATCTCCTCCAGCTGCAGGAAGCTCTGTGGCTGCTGTCTTCAGAGCCCAGCTTTGAAGGTAGCGCAGAAGTGATGGTGGCAATCCCATCTCTCACACACACACACACACACACACACACACACACACACAGTCCCCATTTGGGTCAGGACCCCCCTGGTTACAACACCGTGAAATTTCAGGTGTAAACATCTTAAAACATTAAATTGACTAATTTTAAAACCCTCTGGCCATGAAACTGATCAAAATGGACAGTGAATTTGGTAGGGCCCTATTCATAGCAAACAATCATGCCTGAAAGATGGTCCATCACAACACAAGGCATTCCCAATCTCCACTGACTCATCTCCCTTCTACAAGAACTTCAGTGTCATGTACCATCCTGCCAGCAGTGCAGGTGAGCTACCTCCTCCAAGACCAGTAGCTCTCAAACTTTTTTAGTGGTGACCCCTTTCACAAAGCAAGCCTCTGAGTGCGACCCCCTTATAAAGATACAAAAAAGTGTTTTTAATTTAACACCATTATAAATGCTGGAGGCAACACGGGATTTAGGGTGGAGACTGACAGCTCACGACCCCCCATGTAATAACCGCACGACCCCTTGAGGGGTCCCGACCCCCAGTTTGAGAACCCCTTGTCCAAGACAGATGTCATTACTGCTTGGTAATGACAGCAACGATCCTGAAAGCATCCGTGATGCCATATGGAATATGGGTGACCATTTATAATAATATTGATACCAATATTCCAAAATTGCAATGAATCCTACAAGATATGCCATGTAAGGTATCAGTGGAAAAGTTATGATTTGATAAGTATAATCATGTTTATATGTATCATCTTTGCATTGAGTTATAAACGTGTGATATATTTGTATATCAAACTTGTGCTTTGTTTCTGGGTGACACTCCCAGACAGTTTGGCATCAACGCTATCCAGTCTGTTGGATGGCCCATCAAAGGCAATCAGCTGTACAATGAACCCACTGAGAGAAGCCAGGGGCTATCCTATGACTCAGCGGGACATGCCTGTGGACAGGAGACTCCAAGTGCTTTTCCATGCCCATGTGCTGTGAGCTTGTGTTTGGGACAAAGGATATAAAAAGGCAGCTGCATCTTCTCCATTTTCAGTCCTGCTTTCCACCTCTGGAGCATCTTCTCTACAAACTGAAGCTTTTAACAAAGCACTGATAGACCCATGCAAGCTTTGGATGTTTTCCAGGGGGACTTTACAAGCCAGCCAACTCACCAATGCTGCTAAGAACCTGATGTATGGACTCTGAAGTCATATGTATGTATCTGACTGCTTTGACCATTTAACAACTCTCTTCTCGTTCTTTTCTTTTCTAATAAAACCTTTCGTTTTAGATACTAAAGGACTGGCTGGCAGCGTGGTATTTTGGGTAAGATCCAAACTAGTATTGATCTGGCAATGTGGCTGGCCCTTTGGGGATCAGAAAAACATTCTGTGTAGTGCAGGGGTTCTCAAACTGGGGGTTGTAAGGATATTACCTGGGGGGTCATGAGCGGTCAGCCTCCACCCCCAAGCCCCGCTTTGCCTCCAGCATTTATAATGGTGTTAAACATATTTAAAAGTGTTTTTAATTTATTAGGGGGGGTTCGCATTCAGGGGCTTGCTGTGTGAAAGGGGTCACCAGTACAAAAGTTTGAGAACCACTGGTGTAGCGAACAGAGTTTTAAAAAACTTCTCACTGTACTGGACCTATTTGCTGATTGGGAGCCAGAGAACTGGAATGCAATAAAGGGGGCTGTGTGATTTCTTTTTTAGCTTCTTGATAACCATTGTGGGAGATCAGGAGCACAGTTTGGGACTAGTTGGTGAGTCTAACTTCAGTATTAACCACCAGTTTTGGCAGAATCTGCTCTCCTTTTTGCAGCCTGCCCTGACCTTGGCATTTTCAGTGTCGGCTACCGTAGGCACCTCGGATCACAGCATCCATCTGTTTCATCCCTCCAAAGAGTGGCAAACTAAATGCCATTGACCAAACCTATGTCCTCTGAATCATGGACACACCAAAACCCTTCTGTAAATATAAGGCCCTCTCATTCACCACCGGTCACAAGGGACACCTTCCCTTCCTATAGTCCAAACACTCACCAGGGTACTCTTCAGAAAAAAGATTAACATTTTAATTCAAAGCTAGACAGCCTGGTGAAAAATCCTCAAGTAGTAGCCCCTGGGGCAGCACAACTGCACTGGCACATGGCAAAAAATTACAGCTGCCAGCACAGAGTGAAACCAGTGGGTGCTACAATTCAGAAGCAAAATTCTGGCAAATTTCATTCACCATATGTGGTCAGCTTTCCTCTCTACGTTGCTAATGCATCACCACAGCTGCTCACCTCTCAAAGTCATTTGAGGACATTTCCACACTGTCTGGAGCGACCGCTGGTGGCTGCTTAGCTACTTCCACACTGTCTGGAGCCATCGCTGGTGGCTGCTTAGCTACTTCCACACTGTCTGGAGCCGCCGCTGGTGGCTGCTTAGCTACTTCCACACTGTCTGGAGCCGCCGCTGGTGGCTGCTTAGCTACTTCCACAGGCTTTGGTGCCACTACTTCCACAGGCTCTGGAACTAATGCCAGCTTCTTAGTTTCATCAATATATTCCGAATTCAAAGTCTTTTTCGCCATCTTTGACAGGAAGAAAGCACATAATCATTACAAATAGAACTCCATGGAACTGCATTTATTTTACTCCCATTCCACAGGCATGGAACATTATTTAATTAAGTGCACAATCCCTGCAATTACTTGCTGTTCTATGGTCAGGGTGCTATTTAGTATATTGGAGATAAGATAACTGGTCATTTGTCAGGTGTTCTGCAGTAGTTACACGTGTAGAGTTAAGTTATCTTGATTAAGAACTACAATAACAACCAAGTCATTTTATAGCATGGAACCTTAAGAGAAGGTCTGAATTTTAAATGCTAAAAACTTATTCCCTTGGTGCTCTGGTCCCATAACTTTGGAGCCAGACATTTGTATCTGACTTCTGAGTACAAGTCAAAAATATTACACGTCAATAAGACAAAAACAAATTGGTAACTTCTTTCTAATTCATATCATTTGAGACTATTGTATCAACATTATAAAAGTTATCTGCATCTCTGTGAGCCAGAGATTGTATTCTAACTGAACAGAGGTGGTTTACCAAGTTTCCCCAAGGATCTACAATGACTGGAGGTGATTATTGCACATCCTGGGACAGGTAAACACCACCAACGCAGTATAACCCCAAAGGATTTTACAAATAGTGGACCAGACCAGTTTCCAGAGGCCCAGGAAACAAAAAGGCTTTCGATACAAAAAGTGAACTTAAAGCAGGGGATTGGGGGGTTGTTCTTTACCTGAAAACTGACCTGAACCTTTAACAAGAGGGCAAGCCCTGCTGGAAGGATCTGAAGGACTTTGACTCCTACCAGACCCCCATGTGAAAGATGAGTCGCTTCTAATATGCACTTAGACTTTTTATGGTTTTATGACAAATTTTCCTCTGTGATTCTTTTGTTCTTAAATAGACATACTTTGCTTTGTGAAGGCTAGCTGGTTCCTTGTCCTTCAGGAAAAAGAGTGGGTGGGGAGCTAGGTCAGACGGCTGGGATAGTCACAGAGAAAAACAAGCCTAAATCCCAGATCTGAAGGGAGAGAGGACGCTGCCTATAGAGAGGTGACAGCTGGAGGCCTGAGACCTAAGGGTGTATCCCTTGAACAGAGCACGGAGGGGTTAGAGGTGACATGCATCACATGCAATTTTCCCGCAGACCATGGGGGTGACAGCTGGGGTAGGGCTGAAATGTGGGTAGCAAGGTAGACACATACGGTCAAGAGAAAGGGCTCTGAATCCTCCAGGTAGGTCTCCAAGAACTGGAACGCATTCTGCTGAAAAGTCTTGTAGGAAAAATTTCGGATCATCGTATGAGACAAATTCTTCTCACGGATAATGCTGAGCAACTCTGTCCTCAGTTTCTAGTCAAGAGGCAAGAACATTCTGAATATGTACAAATGATACAAGTTACAAATGCAGGAGCTAGGGGTTTGGGTGGAGAGGGGACTTCCCCACTGACACTACAACATTATCAGCTAATTTACACTGATCTAAATTAGGAAGCAAAAGCCAAAAAGTCTGGAGTCTGTGTCAGCATTGCCAACTACACTCGCTTTCGGTGCCGGACAATGCAATGGTAGCAGCAGACAGAAATGAAGAAAAGGAAATACATGTTTGGGAACATATTGCACAGCCAACAAGATACCCCATCTCACACCCCAAAAATTCACATAATCAAACTCACCTGGGTGCTGGGATCCTTTGCCATGTTTTTTTTCAGAATTTTTGAGGCTTTATCAAACTCTCTCTTTTTAATACAAATGATAACAGCCTAGAGAGGAAAAAGAGGATCTCAGTTTTTATATGTGTATCAATTCAACCACATCTCCTAAATCAGCTTCACAAACAGCACAAGCAAAATGCAAGCAAAGCCTATGACGTTCCTTCCAAATACTATCCAAGTAACATGGAAATAACACTTTTTGCACCAAACACCTTAATGAGCTGCTAACCTGAAATCCTACTGTACCGTTCTAACTATCCCATTAATGCAAGGTTACAATTAAGGATTGCGTTACCTAATTTTCATTTGTATGGTGCCATTCAATTCAGCAAAATACTTATTGTAAATGTACATGGACACCCCTGAAGTTTGAGAACCCATCAGTTCTCACCAGATTTCCTTGGCTTAATTTTAAACAAACAAGTAGCCTTCTACAGGACCACAGAGTTACGTGGCACGTCAATACTAAAAGAAGCTGACATGGCCCCTCCCCAGAGAGCTTACAAGTGAAGGTAGACAGCATATGGATGTAGGAAGGGGGAGAAAACGTGCCAAAGGTTTGCTTATTGTAGCATAATATGCAATAAAACATCATAGTTACATTTTATATTTTACATATATCATACATGCAAACTTTATACCAGGCCAGCAAATTGAACAGACCAGTCTGCAGGGGATGACTAGTTGCAATAGTTTTTAGGAGGGATTCTTAGACTCTAAGAGCATTCTGGTTCTACATTTAAAAGGTCTTCCAATAAAGAGAAGAGAGAAAGGATGCATTATTTCTAATATAGTCAATAGAGAAAATGGTAATAGCAAAAGAAATGTTCTGCTTTTCAGGTCACCTTTAATAGAGTTACAGATCCTGATAAGTTACTATCTTCCTAGCAATGGAAAGCTCCCGGAAATAAGACAAATGATGGAGGGAAGATCTGAGAAGGGACAATTGCCCTCAGTGTAAGGGAAGCTTTTTTTCCCCCCCCAATTAGATTAAAGCTTATAAAAGTCTAAACTATTTGAATGAAAAAGGAGAACTTGACCCTTACAGCTTGCTTCACCATTTTTCTAACAGATTCCATTGCCACCTCAGACACAGGAAATTCTCTCTCAATCAGCTCCAGCACACCGATTGCAGATTCAAGAGGAGTGAGCTCTGACTCTGTATCAAAGGTGCAATCTACAATTAAAAGAAACAATGCATTCCTATTGGTTTTAAAACAGACACACAAATCTACCTGGGCCCAAGAAATCCTCCACAGGAAGCAGCCAAAACAAGTAGGCTAGGATTTGCAGTTAGGCCACTAATGCTGCAGTAACTGACACAGCAGAGAACAGCACACACAAAACAGTTATGATCAAGAAAGGCAAGAGAGGCTGTCTAAGGGATGCGAGCTCCTCAAAAAGAAACATGACATTTGGTGAGTTTGAAATTAAAAGCAATAAACATTGTGAGCTGAGTATGTGGAGGTTTCCTTTAATTTACACTATAAAGAGAAAAATCAGGAATTAACACACTGAATAAAAGTTACAGAAGATTACACTAATGCAGTTTAAATTCTCAAACATCAAGAAATTCAAAAGTAAAGTTCTTGCCATAATATTGAAAGGGCATTGTCATCAGATCAAATTTGATCCCCAAGTTTAAGTTTTCCTCAAGTACAACTAGATCTAAGACTGATATACGTGGTTGCTTTACTTAATGTTTTAATTCCAATTGAAAGCAAAGAAAGCCTTCTCCACAGTGTTTTCACTCAAACATTGTGTTCTTGTTCTATCACGGGAGAAATGAAGAATTAAATTGATTTACCTATACATTGTTTGCAAAAGAAAGTGGAAGTGACTTTGTTCCAGATGACAGAGAGAGAAAATCCAGAATCCCTGCAAAGAAGCCAGGTTTTTCTTAAAAAAACCCACTTTTGTTTGGGTTTTAGGCTATTAATAACAGAATGTTTGATGTTTACCCCACATTGTGCCTTCAAGTGACAATGCTAAACAGGAAAAAAGAAATCATACCTCAATCTGAAGGTTTTACCTATTATTGTTTGATTCCTATAACTGAAAAGAGTGAAAATTACTAAGCTATTTCCCAGTTTGTTTACCCGGCACATTAACTACCCTATGAGAAGAGTCACTTCTGACTACTTTGGTTCTGGTCAGAGGCACTATCCCTACTATTATCAGGCCCATACCCTTTCCTTTGCAGAAAAGACTCATAAATAAAAAACACAAGCAGATAATTTCAAGGAATTATAAAAGAAGCTTCAGAGGCCTTTATCCAAACCTGAACTTCAATTTAAAAAAATCCAAATAGCGTAGTTGGTTTTCCTCGGACAAACGGTAAATAAAAAGCGATTTCAACAGAACCGTCACTGCGCATAGGCAACGCAGTGAGGTGAGTGACATTTTGGGAACAGGGCTGAGCACCAGTAAGGCAAATTGTGACGCTTTTCCCTCGTACCTAGGTTCTCTCCCTCCTCAATTCTTGAAAGAAACTGCATAATCCGGAGCAGCCGGGAGATTGCAGGCTCCTTAACCAGGGGCCGCAGCAGCAGAGCTAGAGAGAGAGAAGACAGAGAGCTTGGGACACCCAAGTCAGAAACACCCCCCCCCCCCCCCCCCCCCCCCGCCCCCCCCCCCCCCCCCCCCCCCCCCGCGGGCCCCCCCCCCCCCCTCCCCGGGCCCGCTCCCCGGGCGGGCCCCTCACCCTGCATCACGTCGCGGAACTCGCGGAAGTCCCGGTTCCGACGGGCCCGATAGGCCCCCACGGCCTGGTGGAAGTAGAACTGCAGCACCCAGCGGTTCACCGCCTCCTCGGGGGCGCGGAGCCCCAGCGCCCCCTTCCCAGCCGCCATGGGCCCCCGCCGGCTCCGGGAGACCCGTCCGCGCCCGCCAGCCATCCCGCGCCAGGATCCGGAAGTGACGCGCATAGCACGACGGAAGTGACGGCATCCCGCCGAGACCCTCTCGACGCCTTAGGGAAAGCGAGCGCCCCCTGCACTTCCTCCTCTTATTGCCAAGCGGGGCCCACGGGCGACTACAACGACCGGCATGCACTGCGGCCTACGGTTCCCAATATGCCCCGCAGCCCGGATCTCCCGGCCTGCACTGCGTTGCGCGCCCCCTGCCGGCCCCGACGAGCCATGCAGGCCCCGCTCGGCCCACTCAGCGGCGGCGGGTCCCACGCCCCGCGGCGAGCCAGGGATTTAATGGGATGTTCACACTGGGGCTGGAAGCGCGTGTCGCGTTTTATTCCGCACCCCAGTCATTAGCCAGAGGGTCCCGCCCTTCCCCAGTCCTTACGCGTCCCATTGTCGGGCCTGTTCCGGGCAATAAAGTTAGTTAGTTAATGGAGATAGCCTGTCTCCTAGAACTGGAAGGGACCTTGAAAGCTCATCAAGTCCAGCCCCCTGCCTTCACTAGCAGGACCAAGTACTGATTTTGCCCCAGATCCCCAAGTGGTCCCCTCAAGGATTGAACTCACAACCCTGGGTTTAGCAGGCCAATGCTCAAACCACTGAGCTATCCCTCCCCCCTATAACAGCCCCTGCTGCAAACAGACCTGCCCAAGCCCCTCATCCTTGGTGCTGCACCCCTGGGGTTACATTGGGGGAGAATTCAGCCTATTGCCCGTACCAGCCAATCGGTAATACAAATGGCTCGTCTTTCCTAGGTATTGTGGAACAGAGCAGTGAGAGACGAGGGACCCCGGCCCGGTCCCTGTGCCCTGATTAAAAGAGTCTCCACATTTCTACATGTAATCACCTTAGTTCCAGATTCCTTATACATAGAACGACACACTTGCTAAAAACAGTCTCCTAATCTGTAGTAACAAATTAATGATGGTTGAAAATCTTTTTCAACATATAAAAAAGCGGGAATTGAATGGCCACCTCTTTCTCTTAACTGTCCAGAATATAACAACAACTCCTCAGAGGCCCAGAAAATATTGTCTTCTCTTGACACCACCATTTTGAGTCCCATTAATAACCTTGGATTAACTATGTTTGAGTCTTGCTAATGCTAATTTAGTCACAATATAAAATTAGACAAACTGTGTTCACATGCAGAATTCTGGGCCTGTCACTTAAGTAATTGAGACATGTTGGTGCCACCCTCAGTTTGAAGTTGTGCTACTATGGTACGCCCACATCTTGAATACTGTGTGCACACGTGGTTGCCCCATCTCAAAAAAGATCTATTGGAATTGGAAAAGGTTCAGAAAAGGGCAACAAAAATTATGAGGGGTATGGAACGGCTTCCGTATGAGGAGAGATTAATAAAACTGGGACTTTTCAGCTTGGAAAAGAGACGGCTCAGGGGAGATATGATTGAGGTCTATAAAATCATGACTGGTATAGAGAAAGTAGATAAGGAAGTCCTTGTTTACACAAGAACTAGGGGTCACCAAATGAAATTAATAGGCAGCAGGTTTAAAACAAAAGGAAGTATTTAGGGGGGGATAGCTCAGTGGTTTGAGCATTAACTTGCTAAACCCAGGGTTATGAGTTCAATCCTTGAGGGGACCACTTAGGAATCTGGGGCAAAATCAGTACTTGGTCCTGCTAGTGAAGGCAGGGGGCTAGACTCAATGACCTTTTGGGGTCCCTTCCAGTTCTATGAGATAGGTATATCTCCATATATTAATATTAAAAAAATTTCACACAGCACACAGTCAACCTGTGGAACTCCTTGCCAGAGGATGTTGTGAAGGCCAAGACCATAACAGGGTTCAGAAAAGAACTAGATAAATTCATGGAGGAAAGGTCTATCAGTGGCTATTAGCCAGGATGGGCAGGAATGGTGTTCCTAGCTTCTGTTTGCCCAAAGCTGGGAATGGATCACTTGATGATTACCTGTTCTGTTCATTCCCTCTGGGGCACCTGGCACTGGCTGCTGTCCAAAGACAGGACACTGGGCTAGATGGACCTTTGGTCTGACCCAGTAGGGCCATTCTTCTGTTCTTATGTACTACCCTTTCTTCTTTTGCATTTAAGAATATGTGAAAGAGGGAAGGGAGTAACACTCTCTAGCATACTATAAAATAGTGCTCTCCCAGACCTGAGGATATCCTAGCTTCATCCTAATTTCTTCATAGATCTCGTTCTCTTCTAGCTTCGAATATTTGGTGGTATTGTAAATTCATCTTTCATTGCCAACAACTCTTCTTCTTCCCCTCACGTATAATACTCCTTCCAGGAATCTTGGAAACTGAACTAATTTTAGTAGGATCAATGCTCCTGTCCCCTCTTTTGTTCCTAATGCAAATCCTATCTGAAGACAGCTGTCTTCCTTTCAGTATGCTAGTTAACATACTGCAGGATTTATTCCTATAGACAAAGAATGTATGTGAGTGATTGAGTTTATAATATTACAGCCAATGACTGCCTTGCCTTCATTCTTTCCTTTCTTGTTTTCAATCCCAACATTCTTTTTCTGTTAGATTCCTTTTCTATGTAATGCCAGTTCTAATCCCCAATGGACCTAAATTCTCTCTTTGGTGTGTGCCGCCTATAAAAACATTTCCTGTTGCAAACAATAACCCTACATAGATTCCTAGTGCCTAACAGTGACCCCTTTTTGAAGCCCTGCACTGATAGGCTCTAAAAAGGATTGTTCATCCATTTCTACTCAGTTAGAAAAGTCATTACAAATGGGAGTTCTGTTTGGCTTTCAGGACATCCACACCCTTTCCCTCCCCTCCAGGGGCTCCATAGAAGAGAAAAGGGAGGAAAAAGAAACAAGAAAAATCAATGTGTGTCAAATGGAAAACAATAAAACTGGGAGGGAAAGAAATGCTATTGGCAAACAAACAAAGGGAAGTAAAAATCATTAAAATCTGCAAGAGCAAGAGGATGATGTGTTTTCACCTCTGGATTGAGTTGAGTGACCTCTACAGTGTATACACAGTCATGGGGCAATTAGAATGGAACTAATTATAACCTGATTGTCACAAGGTTCATTTGTTCGAATGCAGCACTGAAGGGTTAGGAAGGATACAGAGAAATCTACAGATCCATACTGTGTCCTGTTCTGTGAGGCAGCATGACAGAATTACACAGTTTCCTTAGGGTCCCTTACCGTATAAAATGGGCAAGAGCTAATGGAGCAAGCAAGATGACTCAGGTCTCAACCCATAAGACCATGGCACAACAGCTGATCAGTTTGGTGTGCTGTATTGGCTACTCATGATCCAAGGGAAACATTATTACCAAGTATCAGAGGGGTAGCCCTGTTAGTCTGGATCTGTAAAAAGCAACAGAGAGTCCTGTGGCACCTTTAAGACTAACAGATGTATTCACCCACGAAAGCTTATGCTCCAATACATCTGTTAGTCTTAAAGGTGCCACGGGACTCTCTGTTGATTATTACCAAGGGAAATCATCCGTAAGATTGTTACTCTAATTTTTTAAAATACATTCTTAATTTTCAGGCTGGGACATCCTAAAACATCCAGGATCTGTTAAACACAACAGCTTTCTCACCCTCCTGAGACACATTGCTCCTACTAGATGCAGCAGCTTCAGCCAAGGTTGATGCAACTGCATTCAGCAAACTATAGAGGTTTCAGGAGCTTGAGCGTCTTTGTTCATTTTAGCTTGAACATCAGAAAAGTGAGATCGATTAGCCTACGCAAGGACAATAGTGGAAGCCTCACCATTTGTGTCACTTAAACCGAACTGGACAAAGCTCTGGAGACTACAGGTAATAATGAACAATCCTGCAATGGCTTCTGCAGGGATGGGGGTGAACAGGAGGGAAAGAACTCACGTGACCTTATAGGTCTTTTCAATTTCTATCTTCTACTATTCTGTGTTCAGTTGGTTAAAATCAATAAAATCAATAAACAATGTTTTTTTACATTATGGAGCCCAGTTCGAGTTGTTGGCATCCTTTTGTCTGCGAGAGACAGTGAGAATTGCAGCCTAGGATGTAGATGGTTTGCAATGTCTCATGTGACTGAATAGTCCAATCCGAGATTTGCATGATCTTTGGCAGTTTTTGCAAATGTCTGTATCTTGGGAGTTGCTGGCTTCCTACAGGCTCTTTTCTCTTCAAGCTTTTGGGGGCCTAACTTCTGTCATGGACTTCGATACCCTCATGGAGCCACGGCGTCACTTGTTACAATCACTTGCCAAGATTTCCCATTGGTCAGGATCAATTCCAAATTCCTTCATATCTCGCTTGCATGTGTCTTTATAGCAAAGCTTGGGACGTCCTGTTGTTCCTTGTTTCCTCTGATAGCTCCCTGTATAGCATGTCCTTGGGTATGCGTCCGTCTTACAACCTACTCAGATGGCCCAGCCAGCACAGTTGTCTTTGCTTGAGCAGGGCTGTCACACTTGGTAAATTTGCCCTTTGAAGAACCTCTGCATTGTTGACTTTATCCTGCCATTTGGTGTTGAGTGTGCAGCGTAAACAATGTAGGTGGAAACTGTTTAACTTTTTCTCCTGATGAGCATAAGTTGTCCATGTTTCCCCACCATACATGAGTGCTGAGGGTGCAGGCTTGGTACACTAGCATTTTGGTCTTGATGGTCAGCTTTGAGTTGTTCCAGGCTCTTTTAGTCAGTCTGCTAAAGGTGGTGGCCGCCTTTCCAATGTGAACATTTAGTTCTTCATCCAATAAGAGGTCGATGGTCACTGTAGAACCTAAATAACTGAATTTTTGGACGACTTCTAGCTGGTTCGTCAGCAGAGCAGGTCTATTTGCAATACTAGAAAAGACAGGATGCCCACCAACCCTGTTAAGTCTTATATGTTCATTCCACAACAGCATGAGAGCAACTGTCCAGTTTGACGGTTTGAGATGAAAAGCAGAGTGAAGCAAGGACATGTTCTTGCCCCTGCACTCTTTGGAATCTTCTTCTCAGTACTCTTGAACTGTGTGTTTAAGGACATGAAAGATGGAGTTTATCTCCACACAAGTTCAGATGGGAAACTCTTCAACCTATCCCCACTTAAGTCAAAGACCAAAGTCAAAAAGGTGCTAATCAGGGAACTTCTATTCACTGATGCTGCTGCCCTCGTAGCATAGGCACCGAGTTTCTAATCTGCCGGGGGGGGGAGGGGCTTCCCTCTGGCCCTGCCCAGGCCCCACCCCCACCCCACCCCTTCCCCAAGGCCCCATCCATGCCCTGCTTGTTCCCACCCCCACTCTTCCCCTGCCCCACTTCTTTCCACCCCGGCCCCTTCCCCACCCGGTTCAGCCGCCTCCCCGAAGCACGCTGTGCCCTCGCTCCTCCCCCCTTCCCCCAGGACCTCCTGATGCCGCAAAACAGCTGATCTGTGGCAGGCACTAGGCTCTGGGAGGGAGGGGAAGGCACTGATTGTGGGGCCCGCTGGCGGACAGGAGGCACTGGGGGGAGAGGGAGGTTCTGGTAGGGAGGCTGCTGGTGGGTGCTCAGCACCCACCATTTTCTTCCTGTGGGTGCTCCAGCCCTGGAGCCCCCCCAGAGTCGGCGCCCATGCCTCACAGCCCACAATGAAGATCTACTACAAGAACTCGTGGACCGCCTTTCAAGTGCCTGTCAGGCATTTGCTCTTACCATCAGCATCAAGAAAACGGTTGTATTAGGGGGTTCCACAAGGAGCCCAATTCAGCTCCGGGTTAAACCGGTGTAATTTGGACCATTCAGTGTTCAAAACATGGACCAGAAAACTGAAATAACAGACTCCAAGACATAACTCCCAGGTTATGAAGGCACCTTTGTTCAATCTAATGCCTCTATCTGAGACATGCATTTATCTTACCACTGCTGCATGCCTTGGACTCTAATTCCTTATTATATAGGATTGAAGTTGGTTTTATACAATGAGGTAACAAGATAAAATAAGCAATTATCACTGTAATCTAGTTAGACACCATTAATAATCCCAGCCATTTAGAATGGGTTCATTTAGTTAGCACACTCATAAAGGACATTGTGAGACATGGATTTGGGCACCTACAGAAGACATGCAGCTTGACTTGATGAAGTGGGTCCTCTTTGCAGCCTGTAGTCATCCTACTTTGAATGAGGATCTTGTCAGTAGGGATGTCATTTCTGAACAATTCTGGCGAGTGAGGACAAAATTGTGTCAGCACACATATTATGATATGTGATTATATTATTGTCACGCTGTCTGGACTGGCTCACGAACACAAGTGCCAACCTCAGGGCAGACTGTCAGGAAATAGGGCAAAAACCCCAAATTGGTTATATGTTCTATAATTGGATTTCACCAACCAAGTAACAAGCGTGAACTCCACAAGCACCGTAACAGCCTTATCATGGAGTCACAGATGGACCCTTTGGGCATTCCAGTCTATCTTGCCACCCAGGCAAACCCGACTCATTGACAGATGGTCCCTTATACGAAAAATCACAACAGTATTCAGGTTACTCCCAGTCCCAAAGGACCAGTCACTTATCCCAGGTCAATTGTACCCCAGTTCTCTCACCAAAGACAATGCTTGTAGCCAATCCTGTAATAAACTAACTAAAGATGTATTGGACCATAAGCTTTCGTGGTTGAATGCCCACTTCGTCGGATGCATGCATCCGACAAAGTAGGCATTCACTCACGAAAGCTTATGCTCCAATACATCTGTTAGTCTTAAAGGTGCCACAGGACTCTCTGTTGCTTTTTACAGATCCAGACTAACATGGCTACCCCTCGGATACTAAAGAAGTATTAACTAGGAAAAGGAAATGAGAGTTATTGACAAGGTTAAAGCAGGTAACACACACAAATGAGTTACAGTCTTAGATTCCAAGAGATGATAGCAACTGCTATAATAAGTAAACTCCATATGTCCATTAGGGCTAACCCAGGCCAAGCAACTAGGGGCTTTTGCTTATGCTTAGTGATTCTTACCCCTTTAGAGTGCAAGCAGCAAAAAGCACCAAGTTTCTCTGTGTCAGGGATTTTTCTCTCTTTCTCCCCAGAGCCCAGGCTGATGGGATGAGTTCATATGCAGGTCTCCTCATCCTGGAAGGGGTGAGGAGTGCAATTAACAAAGTCTTTGTTCTTTTGATGTTTCACAATGGCTCATTTGGTTTCAAAGACATTCTTGTTGGGCAGGACTTAACATCTTCTGTAGGAAGCCATCATTTGCATTAGAGAAGGTTCCTTTGATGAGTTACACAGTTAGAGAGGTTTACAGTGCAAACATTTGCTATTGCTTTATAACATGGTGTACAGATGAGTGAGACTATGCAGCATCCTACAAGTTATTCATAAGTACAGTTCAGTGTCTGTTACAGAGGTTGCAGAATTCACGGATTCCATCACTTTCTGAGACCTCTGTGACTTCTGCAACGGCCAGTGTGGCTGACCCCAGCGCCACCCAAGCAGCCGGCTCAGGGACAGCCACACTGGCTGCTGCTGGAGTGGCTCTGCAGCCAGCCGCTGTTTGGGTGGTCCTGGGCATCTAGCCCTGGGAACCACCCGAGCAGTGGTCCCTGGGGCAGCCAGAGCAGCGGCTGCTCTGGCAGCCCGCGGCAGCGGGTGTTGCTGGCCCCCCCCCCCCCACCAGGGCCCCCCCCCCCCCGCGGCGTGCCCCTCACAACAGCAACCCCTTGGGGTGACCCCCACAGCAGCAGCCGCCCCAAGGTTTAGTCTGGGGTATTTATAGAATAAGTCATGGACAGGTCATGGGCCATGAATTTTTGTTTACTGCCTGTGACCTGTCCATGACTTTTACTAAAAGTACCCGTGACTAAATCGTAGCCTTATTCATAAGGCCTAAACATCAAACACATTCTTACAACTCTACTATCTATCTTAACAATATAACAGACAGGAGAGTCAGACTGGTTTCCAGCTATGCATTTGTCAGTGTTCAGTGGGGCCTGGGGCCTTGGCACGAGCTGGCACTTGGTCTGCCAGCATCACAATTATATCCTGCAAAGTTGCAGGAAGAGATAATGGAGAGGTCGATGAAAGAACCCTTTCCGTCACTGTGGTAAGTGCCTGCACTACAGGGGCACATTTTGTCCAGAGATTCTTTGTGGAGCCATGTGTGTGAGCTCCTGTGTAGCAGTGCAGAGTCCTGGGGAGCGAGCCACCCCTGTAGTTACAACTCTAACTTGTCTTCATTTATATACAGAACAAAAACTGTGTTATTGCTTGCAGCCTCTCTAGTCCCCTTTCTCATCATCCTTTCCAGTCCAGTGCAACAAACATCCACCGTTTTCCCTTTCAAACACTTAAAACATACTCTTTGACAGCCCACCCTAATCAGGCACACCGAGTTCTTCCATATTTATTTGCCTAAAACAAAATAGCAAAATAAAGCAATAAACTTATCCTTTGGCCACTATTACTCCTTACCATTCTTAGACACCAATGGGAGCCTGAGGGTTATCATTCGTCTGTCTAGATAACAAACACGTTAGTGCAGGGATTATTTTCCTGTTTTGTACACACAGCTGGTGCTCAGTAAATGATAAGAGAGAAAGAAGCCTGTGGTGACCAGTATGCTCCTTGTAATTTTCCTGTTTTGTTTCCCGTCCCCTTTACAGTAACTCAGGCAGAAAGGCAGACATGAGACACCAGCTATGTACAGGTCTTGGCCTCTGGAATGTTTTCTTTCATCTCTAATCATTGCACTGAGGCTCATAAATCAAGCAGACAGGACAAAAAGCACAAACATGGCTGTGATTTGTTCCTTCCTGCTGATGTGGGGTTTGGGGGGGGGGGTTGTTTGTTTTTTGTGGGGGGTTTTTCATAGGGAAAACCAAACCTTTTCTTGGTGGTGGATTGATAATGACTCTGGGCAGTTAAGAGATGTTCTGGAGCAAATAATTTCTTACATTTCTATAGGTCCTTTAAAAATGAGACTTTAAGGTGCTTTGCAGACTGTGTGCGAGACTTCACTGCCCTCTAGGATGAAATGCAGCGCAGTGCACACCTAATTGTTCGTGGGTACTTTGGCTAGCTGAAACTATTAGAGTAAGTTAGGTCAGCCAGAGAGTAATTTACCTGAGCTAGAATTTGAGACATCAAGACTAACATTTCTACCTTGGCAAAAACTGTCATGGGATTTTTAGTTACCATAAAGTGGCTCAGACCTTCCTTCAGAAATAAGTACTCCAACAGTACTGGGGTCTTTCTTCAACACCAGGCTGAGTCATGGGGTTCAGTTTTCATACAGAGGGAATAATGTCACATATTCTATAACCAACACCACTTCTTGAAGCACACTAGGGATTTCGGTGGATACTTCCCATCCAGGTGCCAATCAGGCCGAATACTGCTTAGTTTAGGGAGCTGACTAGCAGGAGAGTCATTTGCTATGTGTTGGAGGAGTTGGGGCAGGCCCCTCTTGACTTTTCATAGGTCTTCTGTATACCTAGTGGTATCTACACCAGGGGCTAGGTCAGCTTAAATACATTGCACAGAGCATGAAATTTTTCACAGCCCTGAGTGATATAGTTAAGCTGACCTAACTTTGTTGTGTAGAATCTGAACAGCCCTTAGTATTTTGTGCCAGCAGAGCACAGAATAAGAATTATGATGAAGGTCTATACAGTAATTGTCAGGCACAAGGAAATCTGATGCATTAATAAAGGAGAGCAGCTTCCTTTGGACAGATACAGTGTAGAACCTGAGCACTTGTCTAGGCCTAAAAATTAGATCAACCACGCTGTATAGCTCAGGGCTGTGAAAAATGTCACATCCTGTGCAATGCAGCTTGCATGAGGAAAACATTTATCCACCCCAGGGGATATCAAAGGATAGTAAGAATGTGCCATTCTGATGAGTGGTATAAATGGGTTTCATACATAACTAACTCCCTGTTTCTGGAGGAGTAGAGGGATAGAGGATACATTGTAAGAGCAGAAAATTGGTCTGAAGTCAATATGAATGAGAAGTTTCTTTGGCTGAATGTTTTTTCCTACTCCTATCCCAACTGATGCATCTCACACAATGTCTCTCTTTCCTTACTAATTCTTTGATTACTTCTTGGTCCTGATTCATCTCCTTAGACAGAACCAGCAAAATGAGGCAAAGATAAACCAGTGTAACTGAATACTACCCTATACTTCAGCTCTTAGCTCCCAGCTACGGTTAGCTGGGCTATGCAAGACAGCAGTACAATTAGATTTGAAGTTATGGTTGTCAGGCACCAATGGGGCAATTTCCTTATCTTCACTAACAAAAAATACTCCTTTCTGACCAGAAAGAAACCTGGAAGATTTGTTAGACACATAGGCTGGGATTCTGAAGAAAGTGTAAGGGAGGTAGGCACCCAGCTCCCACTGCATTTAAATTGGGTTTGGGTGTTTAATTCCCTTGGTCTCCTTGGAAATCCCCAGCTGTAGTAAATAGTCTGGAGTTAGTATGGTCATTCTTTCTCTCTCTGTATGGAACAATGGATAGTTTTAGTAACACCTCTTTTGAGTTATGCAACGTTTTCCCCTCAGCAATGAGATTGAAGTTTGTAGCCCACTGTCGACCAGTAAATATAGCTGATTATATTTAAATATATGATGTACATATACAAGAAAAACTCAAAATGAGGAGCAAAAACTTCAGGCCCAGAGATGTCCCTTACTTCTGCAGTAAGCTTCCAAGCTAACTGCTGTCCCTTCAGCGTGCTGGATCGGAGCAGCATTGAAAGGCCTTTACTCAATCATATGGCTGTGTTACCTACCCTATGAAATGGCCCAGGGAGCTTAGCATTTCATTCTGCAATTTTGCACGTGGACATTTTATTTTGGAAACTGCTAGAAATTCCTCATTGCTTTCCAGATGGTGTTAAAGCACCTGGCCATTTTAAAGACTTGTCTTCTACACATGCTTTCAGAAGGAATGGAAACAAAAGAAGCAGTGTGGAACACATTCCTGTTGTGTTGGGATGTACCTGCTTTCCAGACCAAAGCCACTACAAGCTAACTCTTAGTCATGATACACTCTGCCATTTTATCAGCACTGTGTTGGAATATTCATTTTGAGAGAAGGATAGAGTTTCTTCTTTCAGGTTTATCTTTCTTTGTTACTAGGGATGGGCTGGAACTAGATTATAGCTCCAAATATCTCTGCAGTTTGGATCTGGACTTTGTGACTCTGACCCCTCTCTGCTTGTTACCATTTTAACCTTTCTTTAACGTCAATGGCAAAGAAAGGAAAAGGTAATTGGGCTGGTCTCTGGCTCATGTGGTTAGACTAGCTTAACTGGTAACTGAAGACAAATGTTCATTTCCTGTGAAATGAGATTTTTTTTTCCAAAATATTTCCCCTCATGTACTGAATAAACAGAGAACAGGAAGATAGGAATTTACCGATGGGACCATGTGACAGAAATACAGTCATACAGGGAATAACTCACGTGACATACGGTAAACATCACACCACGTGACCAGACCCTAAAGGGGTTTAATCTCAAAGCTCCATAGTACGCATGGTTCCTTCCCTGTTCATCTATATAGCAAAGGAATCACTGAAACTATTCATAACCTTTGATTAAGGCTGGTTGGAAGACATTTCCAGCCTTGTACTGGAACCAAAGCTATATCTAGGCTTCCCTCTTCCCCAAGTTAAGTGGCAAGGGATTGATAATGATGGACATTTACATAACACTCCCTGTATAGCACTCAACAAACTTAATAACTGATTTCTGGCTTCCCCTTTGCTACCACATTGGATTCAAAGTTCTTGTTAGCATCTCTGCTCCTCTCTATTTGTCCAACCTGGTTTCCTCATCAGATGCCAGTCTTGATGCTCCCATCATCTATTTCTCCCACACTCTTCTCTGCATTGTTTTCCATGCTGCCCGCTACAGCCAGAACATCTTCTCTACTCCAGCCCACCTCGCTCCCGCCCCTCTTCAAAATCTGTCTCTTCCATGATGCTTACAATGAGGTATTGAGAAAATCTAAGACACTAAGACACACACAGCTACTGCTTCCGCTCTCCCCTCTCCCCATCCCCTCCTTACTAGTTGTTACCTCTAAAAGCATTTTAGGACAGGGGTAGTATCTGTTTGTTCTGCAAAGCGCCATCCCACTGTAACTGTATCAGAATTGGCCATTCTGGGTTAGGCCCCCTAATCTATCAGCTCCAGCTGCCTCCAATAGCACCCACTGCCCACAGCTTCAAGGGGCACAGAGACCACCCATGAGGCAGCC